>NC_053022.1:32161855-32321138 GCF_003073215.2 Triticum urartu
CAAGCTTGTGATATTCTCTTCAACGGATTGTGCCCCGAAGAATTCAACAAAATCAGCCGTCTTGAGAATGCGAAGGAAATTTGGGACACTTTGATTGATATGCACGAAGGTACCGACTCCGTCAAGGAATCCAATTTGGATGTGCTTCAAAGCCAACTTGACAAGTTCAAGATGAAGGATGGTGAAGGTGTCGCTGAAATGTACTCTAGGCTTGCTCTCATCACAAATGAGATTGCCGGCTTAGGAAGTGAAGAGATGACCGATAGATTCATCATCAAGAAGATTCTAAGAGCCTTGGATGGAAAATATGATACCGTGTGCACATTGATCCAAATGATGCCCAATTACAAAGATCTCAAGCCAACGGAGGTGATTGGAAGAATTGTTGCTCATGAGATGTCACTTAAGGATAAAGAGGAACTTCACAACAAATCAAGTGGTGCCTATAAAGCCTCATGTGAAGCCCCTACATCATCAAGTGAGAAACAAGACTTCAATGAAGAATTGAGCTTAATGGTGAAGAACTTCAACAAGTTCTACAAGAGTAGAAGCAAAGATAGAAGCTTCAAGTCAAGGTCCTACAATGACAAAAGATCTTCTAGTCGAGAGCGAAACTGCTACAATTGTGGAAGACCCGGACACTATTCCAATGAGTGTACAGCTCCCTACAAGAGAAGAGAAGATTCTCCAAGAAGAAGAAGCAAAGAATCACCACCAAGAGAGAGAAGGAGTAGAGATGATCGTTATGAACGAAGATACTCACGGAGAAGCAAGGATTCGGAAAGGAAGGAAAAATCATCAAGGAGCTACACAATACGAAGACATCAAGCTCATGTTGGTGAATGGGTATCCGGCTCCGACTCCGACAGCCACTCCGAGAGAAGTTATCACTCCGACTCCGAAGATATTCAAGATGAAGGTGTTGCCGGTCTAGCACTTGTGTCAGCCAACTCCTACGACATATTTGACTCACCAAATGAAGGAATTGGAAGATGCTTCATGGCCAAAGGTCCTAAGGTAACACACCCCGAGTATGTTGATTTCAATAGTGATGAAGATGACTTGTTAGGTGATGATTTACTTGTTGACAACTCTAGTGATGAATACTACGATGAAACGTCAATTAATCATGCTAATCAAGATAAAACGAATGACAATGATAAGGAGAAGATTGAGGCTCTAACTAAAGAGCTAAACACTCTTAAGTTAGCTCATGAAACTATCTTCGAAGATCATCGAGAACTTTTAAGAGCTCATGAGAAATTACGCTTTGAAAAGCTCAATCTTGAGCAAGAGCATGAGTTCTTAAAAGCAATCAATGATGATCTCCGCAAGAAAAGTTCTTCTTACATTGCCAAGCGTTTACTCTTATCCACTTACATGCCTCAAATCAAGTCTAGTAACAAGAACAAGAAAGATTCTTCCTCTAGTAGTAACAATGATCATGCTAAATCCAATATTGTTGCTTCTAGTAGTTCTCTTGATTCCACTAATGATTCTCTTAGCCAAGTTACACTTGAGCAACAAAATAGCTTATTGAAGGGAATTATAGAAGAAGGAGTGTACAAAAGCCTTGCCGGGAGCAAGCAATTCGAGGAAATTGTGCGCAAGCAAGGAATGCACTGGAAGAATCAAGGTGTTGGTTTTGAACGAAAGTTCAATGCCAATGGAGTTGAGTGAGAAGAAGATCAATACCCCAAGACAAAGTTTGTTCCTCAACAATAGAAGTATGATACTTCTTCCAAGGGGACACAAGCTCAAGATGATCTTTCACCACAAGACTACAAGCAAAAAGGCAAGGACAAGCTTCAAGAGGAAATTGATGCATTTGAAGAACCTCCAAAGACCTTAGTCAAGTGGATTCCCAAGACTACTTCAAGTTCCACTTCATCAAGTACGACTACAACTCCAAGGATTCCCATCAAGATGATGTGGATCCAAAAGAAGAAGAACTAGAGAGTTCTTGAGGGTGACTCCGCCAACATACTTCACTCTTATCATTTTGGCAAGAACAAGTGCAATCAACTTCCACATCTTGCACTAGTTCAAGGAGTCACAAACCCTCTTGTTGGTAAGACAAGGGACAAGGTAACCTAAAAGTTTTCATGGACATCATCTTGTGTGTGCTATGTCTATGGATATCCTTGTTTGTTCCTTGTGGGACTAACCCATGTAGGTATTGAAAGTGCAATTCACTCAAATGGATAGCTCCAAGTGATCTACATCAACATTGAGCGTCCACATCTTCAACATCTACATGAAGTCATCATCGACAAAACCCAAGGTTAGTTCATCCCTCTTAGGGGGGATATCACATCTAGGGGGAGCTTTACTCTAAGACTTGAGCTAAAGCAACTCTAAAGATGTGAACACAACAATGCTTTATGTAAAAGTGGTAACCCCACTTGAGCTTAAATGATGAGTATGACCTATGATCAAGTGTTCTCACTTGACTCCTAAGTCAATATACTCATATATAGATGACCTAGTCATCGCAAATTGCTTGATAGATGCTAGAATTGGTTGTGCATGCCTTGTCACATATTTCATTTGCCATCTTATTGTGTGAGCATGCTAGTTGCATATTTTACTCATTAAAGAACATCCACTTGTTGTTTTGATTGTTTGGTTCTATTTTCTTTTGCCAAGTGGATGGACAAGAATGCCTAAGAACCTCCTCTAGCTATCTATGCTCTTCTCGTCTCAAACTCTATTCATGCTGCATCACAAAATTTGATCAAGTCAGATTCGAACCACTCTGTGTGAGGAGCGCTCGGAGTCCCCGATTCGTCATAGACTTAAACTTCCAAAACCTCTTTATGATTCTCGGTCTGACCGACACCCCACTTTCGGTCCTACCGAGATCATTAAGTTGATCTAGGTTTTCGATCTCGGTGCAACTGATTTGAACCTTTCGGTCACACCGAGTTTCAGTAACTGCCTGCAGTTATGAATCTCGGTGCCACCGAGTTGTTCCACTCGGTCAAACCGACAGGGTCAGGCTATATATAGTCACTGGCAAAATTTTGGAAATTTCTCCGAACCCCTTCGCCCGCGCGATAGCCTGCTCTGCCTTCATGGTCTCCGGATCGTCTTCTCGCCGCCAGCCGCCTCCAGTCGCTGGTCTCCGTCGCCGTCAACGGGAATTCTGCTCCGCCGTTGCCGCCGTAGCGAGTCTCCGCCGAACTAGGGTATGGACTCGATCTTTGTGCTATTCCCCAATCTGATTCCTAGCACATTGTGATCATATTGATTCTAGCCACGTTTGATAAACTTCTATCCAGTCAATGAACTCGTAGATTAGGTTTGATTCAAAAATTCTAGGTTTAGGTTTCCGCCGAAACCATCTCGGACCCACCGAGTTGAAAAACTCGGTCCCACCGATTTGGCTTATGCCATTGCACAAGTGAGACTCGGTCTGACCGAGAATTACTTATTGGTGTGACCGATTTTGGAACTCTGTGAAACCCTAGCAGTCTCGGTGCCACCGAACTGTGACTCGGTCCAACCGAGTTCACCAGTTCAGGTGCCAAAACTGCTTCGGTATCACCGAGTTTAAAAATCGGTAGATCCGAGATGATTTCAGTGGGAAACTAAAACTAAGTTTTTGGATCATTCTTTTGCAAAAATCTCTGCATTTTGTGATTCTCATCCACTCTATATCATCTATAACCTATTCACAGGGTCAGCAGTCAGAGTTTGCAGCATGTCTGATCAAAGTGATAGCCAGAACATGTCAGAGCAGCAGGTGCACATGAGTGAGGGCACTAGTCCCTCAAGTTCTTCAGATGAGGGCAGCAGGAGCACCCCTAGCAACTTGCCAAAGGCTGCCACGAGACAGAGGAAGAAGAGGACTTCAAATTCTGAAGATGAGGACTATGTGGCAGAGGAAGAGGCCACTTCCAAGAGAGTTGAGCCAGCTCAAGGCACAAAGCCAGGCCTAAAGATCAAAAGGCCAGCAGGTAGGCAGCCCATGTCAAAGGCAAGAGCCTCAACTGAGAAGCCCACTTCCCAAGAGCCAATTGCTGCAGAGGGAAAGAAGAGGAAGGAAAGGGTCAAGAAGACCATAGCCAGAGTGCTAGGAAAGGCTTCCATCATGGAAGAGGAAGAGGAAGAAGAGGTTGCTGCACCAGCACCTAAGGCACCCAAGCTAATGGGTGATGCCATAAGATCAGGGGCTACTGCATCTAAGCCCAAAGCTGCCTCCAAGCCCAAGTCTGCACCCAAGAGGAATACAAGGAGCATTCCTGCAGCTGAGAAGAACAAGGCCCCAGTGCCTGAGACTGTTTCTGAAGAAGAGGAAGAGAATGTTCTGAGAAAGCTCAAGCCCAAGATCCCAGACCACAATGATGCTCATCCTGTGGCTGAGGACATGAAGCTCAGGAGAGATTCAGGGCTGAGGAAGTGGAGAGAAGCAAACCCGAATGCTTCAAGGAGAAGGACTGTCGTGGATTACAGATTTCACACCAAGGAACGGCAGGACTTCTATGAGACAGTGCTGCTAGATAAGAAGCCCATTGTCTGTGACATGAGATGGGTCGACTGGACCTACATGAGGGAGAAGGAGGAACACTACCCTGGAGTATGTGACAGCTTTAGTGCTTGTGGAGTAGCTGACTTTGTTGGGCAGAAGCTCACAAAGTGGAATGAGGAGCTTATAATGCAGTTCTACTCCACGGCACACTTTTACCCAGATGGAAAGATCACATGGATGTCTGAGGGTACAAGGTACCAATCTACAGTGGCTGAGTGGGCACAGCTCATTAATGCCCCAGAGGAGCATGATGATGACTTGGACATATATGCCAAGAAGAAGATGGACCACAACTCCATGTCCAACATGTACAAGGAAATTCCAAATGAGGCACTTGACACTTTCAAATTTGGCTCAGTGCACTATCTTCTGTCAGGACTGCCAACCATCAATTGGATCTTGAGGCACACCTTATTGCCCAAGTCAGGTGATCACAAGATGATCAGAGGCCTTGCGATCAACTTGCTACATGTATTTGATGTGCCTCAGAAGTTCAAGGTGATGAGCCTCATAGTGGAAACTATCAAAAGGACTGCAGCAGATCAGAAGAGGAGTTGCGGATATGCCCCTCAGATCCAGGAGCTCATCAACTCTAAGATGGGCACAGGCATATATCTATTGGACAAAGAACACCTGCCCATCCGTCCAGATTTTGAGGATAACCAAGTGGTCATGACTGAGAATGAGCCATCATCAGTTCAAGCACAAGCAAAGAAGGAGAAGGCAAGAAAGGAGAAAGCTGCCAAGATGCCAACTCAAGAGGAGGCATCTGAGTATTTCCTGAAAACCAAACAAGAGCAGCTTGGTTACTTGATTGCATCCACGCTGAGGATTGAGCAAAGTCTGGCCACCCTCACTCAGAATCAGCAGAGCCTAGAGAGAATCATGGAACAGAAGTTCTATGACTTGGATGTCAAAGTAACGGAAGTTCAGTCTGCAGTGGAGCAGCTCCAGGAGGACATGCAAGAGAGGAGAGGCAGGACTACCACTCATGCCTTTGCCAGAGTGCCACGAGGCCCGAGGTCATCTGCTGTGCCAGTTGCTGACACCAGAGCCACCACCTCAGCACCAGCTACAGCCTCAGTTCCACCAGCTCCAGCATCTACTTCAGCTCCAACTCCAGCATCTACATCAGTGTCTACAGAAGCCTTCGTCCTTGGAGTGATCCGGACTCCACCACCACCTGAAGATCAAGCCTGAGCATCGATCTAGCACTATGCATTTTCTAGGAACTTTTTGGTAACTTGTTACCAAAGGGGGAGAGGATGTATAGATCATAGGCTTCGAGAGAGAGAGTGTTGCTTTTCTCTCTTGCTTTTTTGGTGGTTTTTTGAACTTGTTTGCTTTTGAGTGCTTGAGATACTACGTCATTATTTGTGAGACATTGATGGTCATGTGTTTGATCATAAGCTACACTTAATGTTTGCTTAATGCTATTATCCTATCTATCTTATGTGATCATTCACTATTCTTGGTGATGAGTGTATGTATTTCATTCTTATCATGTTAAGCGCTCCACCAAGATGTATGTGACATGGAAGAGTAACCCATGACTCTAACTCCTTGTGCATTTGCAGTCCAAAGCAAAATTTAAATATGCACAAATTTAGGGGGAGCTCTTACTTATCACATACTTCTCAAAGCGACGATATATTTCATGCTTATTATCATTTGTCGAAGCTTTGATCTATATGTTGTCATCAATTACCAAAAAGGGGGAGATTGAAAGTGCAACTATCCCTAGGTGGTTTTGGTAATTCATAACAACATATAGCTCATTGAGCTAATGCTATTCCAAGATGATTATTTCAGGAAAGCTCAATGATTGGCATGGCATGGATGTGAAAGTGGAACCCTCAAAATGCTAAGGACAAAGGATTGGCTCAAGCTCAAAAGCTCAAGACTCTTCATTTTATATTTTAGTGATCCAAGATCACATTGAGTCTTTAGGAAAAGCCAATACTATCAAGGAGGGATGAGGTGTTGCTTAATGAGCCTCTTGCTTCATGTGCTTAGTGATATGCTCCAAAACCCTCAACTACTTTCCCATATCCACATATGACCTAAACCCTAAGCCAAACTCGGTCCTACCGATTCTTCCTATCCGGCGCCACCGAGTTTCATTTGTCATAAGCCACTGCCAAACCCTAGCAATTCGGTCCTACCGATAGGGATCTCGGTCTCACCGAGATGGGGTTGCAAACTCTCCGTTTCCCTTTCGTAACTTTTCGGTCTCACCGAAAGAGCGAATCGGTCCCACCGAGATTGCAATGTAAATTCAGTGTTTCCCCTTTGTAACTTTCGGTCTCACCGAAAGAGCAAATCGGTCCCACCGAGTTTGCCTGACCAACTCTCTGGTTAGCTAATTACCAAATTCGGTCTCACCGAGTTTGTGTAATCGGTCTCACCGAGATTACGTTATGCCCAAACCCTAACCATATCGGTCCTACCGAGTTGCATGTCAGTCCCACCGAAAATCTCTAACGGTCACTAGGTTTATATTTTCGGTCCGACCGAGTTTGATTCGGTCCCACCGAGATTGGAAAACTGTGTAATGGTTGGATTTTGTGTGGAGGCTATATATACCCCTCCACCTCCTCTTCATTCGAGGAGAGAGCCATCAGAACACATACACCATTCCAACTCATATGTTCTGATGGAGAACCACCTACTCATGTGTTGAGACCAAGACATTCCATTCCTACCATATGAATCTTGATCTCTAGCCTCTCCAAGTTGCTTTCCACTCAAATCTTCTTTCCATCAAATCCAAATCCTATGAGAGAGAGTTGAGTGTTGGGGAGACTATCATTTGAAGCACAAGAGCAAGGAGTTCATTACCTACACACCATTTGTTACTTCTTGGAGAGTGGTGCCTCCTAGATTGGCTAGGTGTCACTTGGGAGCCTCCGACAAGATTGTGGAGTTGAACCAAGGAGTTTGTAAGGGCAAGGAGATCGCCTACTTCGTGAAGATCTACCGCTAGTGAGGCAAGTCCTGTGTGGGCGATGGCCATGGTGGGATAGACAAGGTTGCTTCTTCGTGGACCCTTTGTGGGTGGTTGCTTCTTCGTGGACCCTTCGTGGGTGGAGCCCTGTGTGGACTCGCGCAACCGTTACCCTTCGTGGGTTGAAGTCTCCATCAATGTGGATGTAGGATAGCACCACCTATCCGAACCACGGGAAAAACATCCGTGTCTCCAATTGCGTTTGAATTATCCAAACCCTTCCCTCTACATTCTTGCAAGTTGCATGTTTTACTTTCCGCTGCCTATATACTCTTTGCATGCTTGCTCGAATTGTGTGATGATTGCTTGACTTGTCCTAAAATAGCTAAAATCTGCCAAGAACTAAAATTGGGAAAAGGTTAAGTTTTTATTTGGTCAAGTAGTCTAATCACCCCCCTCTAGACATACTTTCGATCCTACAGCAATAGATACAAGTGTTGCCAGGGGGACCCTTCTCGGACTCCTTCAACGCGGCAACAACGGCCCCTAGCTGGGCCTTGCACTCTTCTAGCTCTTGAGACAATTGGGAATTCTTCTCTGTAAGAACCTGCACAAATATGATCCTTAAATCAGTTGCGTCAACTGTTTTAAGTCTCAAGGGCTACTGATACATATAATCGTCAGATTTACTTACCCATATATCCCTTACATACTGGTCCGTGGCTCTGGCTAGACCATTTTGAGCAGCACGGATGTACGCATCTCTGGAATTGAAGGCATCAAATGCCTCTGGGGAGAAACAAGCGTCACGGAGTACAGCCCGGCGACACCTGTGATTCATGGCGCTCTCCACTTCTGAATTTGTAGCGGATAGTCCATCCGCATCCTCTGTAGGAGGAGCATCTGGCGTTTACCCCGTGTTGGCTTTCGCCTCTATGTCCGGCCCTGGAGCCCGACTGGTGGAGGCGTGATCGGCAGCCTCTCTGGATATAGTTCGGCGAGTGTTTTTTCTATTAAGAAACATGGACGTCATTATATTTTGAGAAAGACGACAACCACGGAGCGAGGTTTTGTGTCATACCTCTGCGGCGGCATCTCCGTCCTGACCGCCTTCCTTTCAGGCCTACCCAGCCTCAGTGCCTCTTGTTGGCGAGTTGCTGCGGGTTCGGCACGGCATCCCGAATGCCTTCCCTGTAAAACATCATATGTGTACGATAGGTGAAGTGCATAAAATGGAATCCTATTTTTGGAGTTGGGATCTTGGTTTTTCTTACATGCGACGCGGGGAGTAGTCCGGGATAGTCGGCCGTTATGGCCACCATGGCGTCATCGCAGCTCAATTGATAGAATTGCCTGTCTATCAGCTCCACAAATATGTCCGGATCCTCTTCAAGTCCGGGATCGAGGGCCCGGTCAGGGTCCTCCGGTTGTGGAGGTGGGCTGTTGACCTCCCTTACAGCTTTTCGCAGTTCCTGCCATGAAACGGCAAGGTGAGTATTTACGATGAAGAATGCGGGAAGGTCGGGAATGAAGAGTGAAAGCTTACCCAGCTTGGAGGGTTGTACATGGAGAATCCATCCCGTGGCTTGATACAGATGAACTCCTCTTCTTCTCCCTTGAATAACTCAGACAGAATTTTTGCTAAAGCAGCAGCGGAGTCCGGTCCCTTACGCCCACAATGGGTGGCATCATCTTCCCCGTTAAAACACCACAGGGGGTGCCCTCGATATTGAAGTGGTTGCACTCCCCGCATTATGCATATTGACATAACCTCGATTATTGTCAATCCTGATTGAGCCAGCGCTTTAATCCGGTTCATCAAGTAAAGGACTTCTCCGTTGTCTTCCTCCTGGGGGCTCCGTGGGCGCCAGCTTCGACGTTTCTTCACAGGAGTATTGTTGAACTTAGGAAGACCCCGCCGGACTGGGTCTGGAAGGGGGACGTCCTCCATATAAAACCACTCCGAAGGCCAGTCTTCGGACGTCTTCTTAGGAGTACCGGACAGGTATCCGGTCTCGGCGATGCGCCATATTTCGGCTCTGCCCACCTGATAAAGTGACCCCTTCTGTGTGCCGGGCACAAGGCAAAATAACCTTTTCCACAGCTCGAAATGAGCCTCGCAGCCCAGAAACAGCTCACAAAGGGCAACATAACCGGCGATGTGCAATATGGAAGCAGGGGTGAAATTATGCAGTTGGAGGCCGTAAAACTCCAGGAGCCCGCGGAGGAACGGATGAATTGAAAATCCGAGTCCCCTTAGTAAGTAAGGGACAAGGCATACCCGCTCCCCCTTAGAGGGACTGGGGAAGCTCTCCGCTTGTTCCCCGCCATTATAGGTGGCGAGCTCGGCTCGGACGGGGACCATATACGCCGGAGGGAGAAATCCCCGGGTCTGCAACTCTACCAATCGGCTGTGCGGGACGGAACACCTCTCCCAATCACCGGGCTTAGGGCTACGGGGGTGGGAGGAGGAGCTGCGGTGGTCGGCCATGATGGAATGGATTTTTTCCGAGCGCGCTCCGATGGATTCTTGCCATGGGAGGATGGTGTGGATTGGATCTAAGAATCCCCATCTCTTTAATAGACAATTTATTTACCTGGCTAGGGGGCGAATGTAAAAACTCCCTGGCTCCTCGCATTCGCTCGACGCGTGGAAGATGGCCCTTATTGGGCGCAGAAACCAAGGAATCCAACATTTATGGGAGCCAGACACTACTTAGTAGATATTCAGGATTTGCAGAAGAACCGCCTTGCAATGCCAAAGACAACACTGCGCGCCGGACTCATCGTCATTGAAGCCTGGTTTAGGGGCTACTGAGGGAGTCCTCGATTAGGGGGTCTCTGGACAGTCGGACTATATCCTTTGGCCGGATTGTTGGACTATGAAGATACAAGATTGAAGACTTCGTCCCGTGTCCGGATGGGACTCTACTTGGCGTGGAAGGCAAGCTAGGCAATACGGATATGTATATCTCCTCCCTTGTAACCGACCTTGTGTAACCCTAGCCCCCTCTGGTGTCTATATAAACCGGAGGGTTTAGTCCATAGGACAACAGACAATCATACCATAGGCTAGCTTCTAGGGTTTAGCCTCTACGATCTCGTGGTAGATCGACTCTTGTACTACTCATATCATCAAGAACAATCAAGCAGGACATAGGGTATTACCTCCATCAAGAGGGCCCGGACCTGGGTAAACATCGTGTCCCCTGCCTCCTGTTACCATCCGCCTTAGACACATAGTTCGGGACCCCCTACCCGAGATCCGCCGGTTTTGACACCGACACCCATCATCATATTCTATTCCACCCATAGTGCTATGTCCATGGCTCGCGCTCATATATTGCGTGAAAGTTTATAGGTTTGAGATTACTAAAGTATGAAACAATTGCTTGGCTTGTCATCGGGGTTGTGCATGGTGAGAGCATTCTTGTGTGACAAAAATGGAGCATGACTAAACTATATGATTTTGTAGGGATGAACTTTCTTTGGCCATGTTATTTGGAGAAGACATAATTGCTAAGTTAGTATGCTTGAAGTATTATTATTTTATGTCAATATGAACTTTTATCTTGAATCTTTCGGATCTGAATATTCATGCCACAATTAAGAATAATTACATTAAAATTATGCCAAGTAGCACTCCGCATCAAAAATTCTGTTTTTATCATTTACCTACTCGAGGACGAGAAGGAATTAAGCTTGGGGATGCTTGATACGTCTCCAACATATCTATAATTTTGTATTGCTCCATGCTATATTATCTACTGTTTCGGACATTATTGGGCTTTATTATCCACTTTTATATTATTTTTGGGACTAACCTATTAACCGGAGGCCCAGCCCAGAATTGCTGTTTTTTCCTATTTTAGGGTTTCGAAGAAAAGGAATATCAAACGGAGTCCAAACGGAATGAAACATTTGGGAACGTGATTTTCTCGCCGAACATGATCCAGGAAACTTGGACCCTACGTCAAGAAACAAAAGAGGAGGCCACGAGGTAGGGGGCGCGCCTACCCCCCCCCTCCCAGGCGCGCCCTCCACCCTCGTGGGCCCCCTGTTGCTCCACCGACATAATCCTTCCTCCTATATATACCTACGTACCCCCAAACGATCAGATATGGAGCCAAAACCCTAATTCCACCGCCGTAACTTTCTGTATCCACGAGATCCCATCTTGGGGCCTGTTCCGGAGCTCCGTCAGAGGGGGTATCCATCATGGAGGGCTTCTACATCAACACCATAGCCTCTCTGATGAAGTGTGAGTAGTTTACCTCAGACCTTCGGGTCCATAGTTATTAGCTAGATGGCTTCTTCTCTCTTTTTGGATCTCAATACAATGTTCTCCCCCTCTCTTGTGGAGATCTATTCGATGTAATCTTCTATTTGCGATGTGTTTGTTGAGACCGATGAATTGTGGGTTTATGATCAAGATTATCTATGAACAATATTTGAATCTTCTCCGAATTCTTTTATGTAAGATTGGTTATCTTTGCAAGTCTCTTTGAATTATCAGTTTGGTTTGGCCTACTAGATTGATCTTTCTTGCAATGGGAGAAGTGCTTAGCTTTGGGTTCAATCTTGCGGTGTCCTTTCCCAGTGACAGTAGGGGAAGCAAGGCACGTATTGTATTGTTGCCATCGAGGATAACAAGATGGGGTTTTTATCATATTACATGAATTTATCCCTCTACATCATGTCATCTTGCTTAAGGCGTTACTCTGTTTTCATGAACTTAATACTCTAGATGCATGCTGGATAGCGGTCGATGAGTGGAGTAATAGTAGTAGATGCAGGCAGGAGTCGGTCTACTTGTCTCGGACATGATGCCTATATACATGATCATACCTAGATATTCTCATAACTATGCTCAATTCTGTCAATTGCTCAACAGTAATTCGTTCACCCACCGTAAAATACGTATGCTCTTGAGAGAAGCCACTAGTGAAACCTATGGCCCCCGGGTTTATCTTCATCATATTAATCTTCCAATACTTAGTTATTTCCTTTGCTTTTTACTTTGCCTTTATTTTACTTTGCATCTTTATCACAAAAAAACCAAAAATATTATCTTATCATATCTATCAGATCTCACTCTCGTAAGTGACCGTGAAGGGATTGACAACCCCTTATCGCGTTGGTTGCGAAGATTTATTTGTTTTGTGAAGGTACTAGGGACGCGCGCGCAACCTCCTACTGGATTGATACCTCAGTTCTCAAAAACTGAGGGAAATACTTACACTACTTTGCCGCATCATCCTTTCCTCTTCGGGGAAATCCAACGCAGTGCTCAAGAGGTAGCGGCGGCCACCGTACGGGCCTTCACGAAGCGTTTCCATGGCTTCATCTTTGTAAGAAGGGGGTGCGGGAATGGGGGTCGGGATTCGTGGATTGTCGGCACTGGAGCAGACGAGCTGGCGAAGCTTAAGGAGGGAGACTTAAATAGAACCAGATATTTTTGTTGCAAATGGTTCCTAAGAAACAACTGTGTGTAATGTTGTAGATATTTTTTATTAGCTGTGAAAGACGAATTTGGAGTAAAGTGGCAACGGATGGTGTTTTAAATGAACGAGAAATTTTGTAGTACTAATACAACTGTCATGTCAAATTTTGGAAAATTTCAGGGTCATTTGACCTTTTAAGACATTTAAGTGATTTTATAGCCATTTAATGACCGTAATTGAAATTTGAACTACATGTCCATGCAACAGCTAACCATAACAGTTTGAAAACTCATATTTCGTGTACTTGTGAGCGATTTAATTCCATGTGCACTAAATTAGAAGGAATTTTCAAACATATTGGTCTAACGACTATGACACAATTAACCATGGAGTGACATGGCATTTTAATTCCAAAACTTTAAAAAAATCAGAAACACATGAAACCTTGGTTGATGTAATTTCATGCCACCAAGATGATGTGGTAAAAAAATTGGCATGTTTGACGAAAGTTTGGACACACACCCCTCAAAAACCGGAGCAACTCACTAGAAGGCTCGTGGTTCCGAGAGGGAACAATGCATGTTTGATGACGAACGGGAGATAGCTTCCTCTTACGGCCTTCAATTTTTTTTCTATGTCTAACGTGCACTACTACAGTTGTAATGTGAAATTTTTGAAAATTCTAGGGGTCATTTGACCTTTTAAAGTCATTTAAGTGATTTTCTAGCCATTTAATGACCGTAATTCAAATTTGAACTACATCTACATGCAACGCCTAACCAAAACGGTTTGAAAAATCATATTTGTGTACTTGTGTGCGATTTAATTCCATATGCAGTAAACTAGAAGGAATTTTCAAACATATTTGTCTCACGACATAGACACATGCATACATATGCATGGACTGACATGGCATTTTAATTCCAAAAAAAATTCAGAAACACATGAAACCTTGGTTGATGTAATGTCATGCCACCAAGATGATGTGGTAAAGAAATTGGCATTTTTGACGAAAGTTTGGACACACACCCCTCACAAACCGGAGAAACTCACTACAAGGCTCATGGTTCCAAGAGGGAACAATGCATGTTTGATGACGAACGGGAGATAGCTTCCTCTTACGGCCTTCAATTTTTTTCTACATCTAACGTGCACTACTACAATTGTAATGTGAAAAAATTGGAAAATTCTAGGGTCATTTGACCTTTTAAAGACATTTAAGTGATTTTCTAACCATTTAATGATCGTAATTCAAATTTGAACTATATCTACAAGCAACGCCTAACCAAAACGGTTTGAAAAATCATATTTTTGTGTACTTGTCTGTGAGTTAATTCCATGTGCGGTAAACTAGAAGGAATTTTCAAACATATTGGTCTCAAGGCATGGGCACATGCATGGAGTGCCATGGCATTTTAATTCCAAAAAAATTAAGAAATGATAAAAAAAACATGAAACCTTGCTTGATTTAATGTCATGCCACCAAGATGATGTGTTAAAAAATTGGCCTGTTTTACAAAAGTTTGGACACACACCCCTCATAAACCGGAGCAACTCACTAGAAGGCTCGTGGTTCCGAGAGGGAATAATGCATGTTTGATGACGAACAGGAGATAGCTTCCTCTTACGGCCTTCAATTTGTTTCTACGTCTAACGTGCACTACCACAACTCTAATGTGAAATTTTTGAAAATTTTAGGGGTCATTTGACCTTTTAAAGACATTTAAGTGATCTTCCAGCCATTTAATGACCGTAATTCAAATTTGAACTACATCTACATGCAACGCCTAACCAAAACGGTTTGGAAAATCATATTTGTGTACTTGTGTGCGAGTTAATTCCATGTACAATAACTAGAAGGAATTTTCAAACATATTTGTCTCACGACATGGACACATGCATACGTATGAATGGAGTAACATGACATTTTAATTCCAAAAAATAAAAAAATGATCAGAAAAACATGAAACCTTGGTTGATGTAATGCCATGCCACCAAGATGATGTGGTAAAGAAATTGGCATTTTTTACGAAAGTTTGGACACACACCCCTCACAAACTGGAGCAACTCACTAGAAGGGTCGTGGTTCCGAGAGGGAACAATGCATGTTTGATGACAAACGGGAGATAGCTTCCTCTTACGGCCTTCAATTTTTTTCTACATTTAATGTGCACTAATACAACTGTCATGTGAAAATTTGGAAAACTTTCAGGGGTCATTTGACCTTTTAAAGACATTTAAGTGATTTTATAACCATTTAATGATCGTAATTCAAATTTAAACTACATCTACATGCAATGCCTAACCAAAACGGTTTGAAAAATCATATTTTTGTGTACTTGTGTGCGAGTTAATTCCATGTGCAGTAAATTAGAAGGGATTTTCAAACATATCGGTCTCAAGGCATGGACACATGCATGAAGTGCCATGGCATTTTAATTCCAAAAAATTAAAAAATGATCAGACAACATGAAATCTTGCTTGATTTAATGTCATGCCACCAAGATGATGTGGTAAACAAATTGGCCTGTTTGACGAAAGTTTGGACACACACCCCTCACAAACTGGAGCAACTCATTAGAAGGTTCGTGGTTCCGAGAGGGAACAATGCATGTTTGATGAAGAACGTGAGATAGCTTCCTCTTACGGCCTTCAATTTTTTCTACGTTTAACATGCACTAATACAACTGTCATGTGAAAATTTGGAAAATTTTAGGGATCATTTAACCTTTTAAAGACATTTAAGTGATTTTCTAACCATTTAATGACCGTAATTCAAATTTGAACTACATCTACATGCAACGCCTAACCATAACGGTTTGAAAAATCATTTTTTGTGTACTTGTGTGCGAGTTAATTCCATGTGCAGTAAATTAGAAGGAATTTTCAAACATATTTATCTCAAGGCATGGGCACATGCATGGAGTGCCATGGCATTTTAATTCCAAAAAATAAAAAATGATCAGAAAAACATGAAACCTTGCTTGATTTAATGTCATGCCACCAAGATGATGTGGTAAACAAATTGGCCTGTTTGACGAAAGTTTGGACACACACACCCCTCACAAACCGGAGCAACTCACTAGAAGGTTCGTGGTTCCGAGAGGGAACAATGCATGTTTGATGACGAACGGGACATAGCTTCCTCTTACGGCCTTCAAATTTTTTTCTACGTTTAACATGCACTAATACAACTGTCATGTGAAAATTTGGAAAATTTCAGGGGTCATTTGACCTTTTAAAGACATTTTAGTGATTTTCTAACCATTTTAATGACCGTAATTCAAATTTGAACTACATCTACATGCAACGCCTAACCATAACGGTTTGAAAAATCATATTTTTGTGTACTTGTGTGCGAGTAAAAAAATCATCAAATGATGTAAATATCTGGTGTTCAAAAAAGAAAATGCATAAAGATCTGGCAAGACAACCGGCCCCCACACGATTGGCACTCTATCTTAGACACGGTTCTGTATTGGAAACTGTCAGCTATTATGTTCACACATGGATTTTGCTGCGGGAATCGTGTGTAATTCAAACTACAGTACTCGTAAATTCCGGCGACCGGCGTGTGTACTCTCCCCGTCAATCTAGATTCCGACCGCCAATAAATACTACCTTGCTCACGTCGTCCCGCCTGCATTCTCATCTACATCCTCCCCTTGCTCGCTCTCTCTCTCTCTCAAATCTCTGCCATAGCGCCGCCGGTCTGCCCATGCGCCAACGAGGAGTTGCCGCCCCCCGAGGACGCTCACTCGATTAGCAGCGACGAGGACCCCTACGCGTCGCCTGACGAGGTTGCACCGGACCCCCAACTTTGGATTGGTTTTGGGGCCAGTACAATCTTTGTCTGTGGAAGTCGCTGCCGCCGGCTGAGAAAGCCAAGCAAGTGGCATTCAAGAAGGAGATGGCGGAGGAGGAAGCCAGGTACTAGGCGGCCTGTGAAGGCCGTGATGCCGCCTGGAAAAAGGAGGCAGCGGAGCTTTGGGGGCGGGCACGTCGTCGTGCCGAGGAGGTGTACGAAGATGGGTATTTCGCAAGGATGGTCATAGGCATTGGGTGCCTCATCGTTGCATGGAGGTGGGACGATAAGCTCCAGCGTGCCACCAACGAGGAGCTCCGGTGGGCGCCCAACGAAATGGCAAGATCAGCCGCGCGTGTCTGCCAGCAAGAGGCAGATCGGTACGTCAAGCGCTGCGAGGCGGAGGAGGCAGAGTACTGCCTCCGCACTGGGAAGAAGCCGCGCACCAGGGAGCTACTGGCGAGGGGCTGCCGGAATACTGGCCCCGGGAGGGATTATTAATTTTTAGTATTGTTTGTTTTCAATTTTATGCATTGTATCTAGTAGTTAAGTATCATCACGTATATGTTCTGTGATGAACTAATGAACAATTAATATATATATATATATATTAGGAATTCCATTTCTATATGTTTTTGTATACTAATTTGAATCTAGCTGTTATCATCCACATATACAGAATGGAAAGTGTATATACACACATTGAAATAGAACATATAAGAATGGAAAACAGAGTACGCACATTGAAACATAGCAATAAACAAAGCAATACTATGATTGCAGTGAATACATAGCTATCCATGTCGAAATGACTTTTCAAATAAAACGCGTCCATGAGACCATGACCAGCAGCCCTTGCCTACGGTAGCTCTTGGCTCTGCCTGAACTCGTGCAGGCGTTCGTCCAAGCGGTCGACACGCTCGTAGTACATCTGAAGCGCGATCTCGAGCTCCAAGTTGGCTACTTCATCGGAGATCACCAGCTCGAGGATGCGACGGCCATGTTCCTCTACTGCGCCCAGGTGGATACCTGGGCCAAGGAGGCGGTCGAGCCTACGGACCAGCGTGTTGGCATCCAGCGGGCCGCGGACAAGGCGAACGGCGGCACCCATGCGAACGGCAGGCGTCCGGTGCAAGTACGACGCGGCCGACGTCTGGTGCAAGTACGACACTGAGGGCCTCTGCCCACTCCTGGCGAGGAATGGGGGTACTGATGGGACGTGTACCCAGCCGCGACACCGTGTCGACAGCAGGCAAGCGCCTATGGATCCGCTCTTGCTGTGCGGCGTGATGTACCTCTCGCTCTGCGGTGCTCCAACGGTCTCGCCGTGCGGCGAGCTGCAACCTATCAGCGTGGACGCGCCTAGCTTGCTCTGCGGCGCGCCATTGATCATGTTGTGCGGCGAGCTGCAGCCTGTCGATGCTGACATGCCTATCTTGATCTGCGGCGCTCAAGCGCCATGTGCCAAAGGTCTGCTCAACCCTGGTGATGACGCGCATCACGGCGTCGTCCATTGCATTGCCAGGGAGCACCTCAGCCTCGACGGGCCGTGGCGCCTGCTCGTTTTCCTCATCGACGAGGTTAATGGCAGAGGCGGCGCTTTTGATGGGTTGGCATGCTTGGAAAAGGTGAATGTGCTACAGGCTGCGCTTGTCGCCTCCGTGCGTCGCACACCGCCTATGCGCAATGTCTCTTGGTGGCAGGAAACAGGTGAGGAAATGACGGGAAATGGTGGCGTGTTCATAAAACACCATCAATTATTGGAAACTTAGCATAGAAGGAACATCAAGCTAGCACAAGAAGTAGATGATGATCAGATGAACACGGACCACCCTAGGGAACCCGTCGGTGATGAATTCATCAATCCCAAATGGTTGAATACTAGCAAGCATTTGCCCACAACACACATGACCTATTCCATCACAAACAGGACGAATGGATCAACTGTATGCCACGTATCGCACATTGTCAAAAAGTAAAGCGGTAGACCTTCTTTAACATGTGTTAAAAAATAAAATAAAATAAAAAACAAGGACCTCAAGGTTAAATTAACTCATGGGATGGGTCGTATCAGTCATTTAATTTGATAGATATGACACATCCTATCAGTTAATTTAACATCAACACAACTTCCCATCCAGTCACCCATCTGATGGCTGCTCCAGCCTGAGCACACTTAACTTGAGAGTTTTCTTACATGAGCTACTGGTGGAACAGCTAGTCCTTGCTGATAGGATGCCTCTTCGCATCCTTATGGCGTATCCGGATGACCGCTTGTCCCCCAATAGCCAATAGATGTTGTGTAGACAGAGCATATCACATACGTCTTATTAGAAGAAATCGTCTGTGTTATTATCGGTCTTCGCACACATTTCTGATTACAGACTTGTTTGTCACATATCACACACATCTTGTTATATTGAACCATTTATGTTCTCTTGTCTCAACGCAAACAGTTCATCTGAGTGAACCGTATGTTGTATATCGCACACACCTTCATCTGGCTGCCCGTTTCTTTTGTGTTGCCTAATAACAAATAGTTCATCCGATTGAACCATATGATGTGTATCGCACACGCCTTCATCTGGCTGCCCATTTCTTTTGTTCCTCCTCATCACAAACAGTTAATTGAACTGAACCGTATGCCCTTCATTGCACACGCAACTAAAACCTGAACCATGTTTCATGCATCCGTCATCGCAAACGTTTTATACATTTCTGACGGTTTTCATACACCACCGTTTGTGATTATGGCATCGCACACAGTTTCTCGAAGGGTCTCTGATTGTAGTGTCGCGTTAGAAGCATCCTGCAGTAGTGATTCTATCATGTCCAATAAACTTGGCGGCTAAGGGAAATATATTCATATAAAAAGGAGTTACAGCATTTACCTCATAGCGTTCCTTCATCAAATTGACCAAGCCGGCTTCAAAGTCACGGCTGGTATACAAATGGTTCAAGTAACCAGAGTGGATGTCTTGGGCACTGAAATGAGTGTAGCTCTCCAAGTCTACCTTCCACTTGCCTTTATCTTCAGCAGAAATTTCTTCCTTAGCGATGTGCTTAGATAAGACAGTAGGTTGACCCGGGGCTGTGAATCCAAACCCAGTGACAACAACATCATCAGTCTTCCCCTCAGCAGGCTTAATTGGGATTGGTGGCTTAGAAATCACCCGTTCAACGTCCATACGATCTATGGAGGCTTCATGGTCTTGTGGTGGTGAATCATCAAGGGTGCCCTCAGCAATTGGGCTAGAAGGTTCTGACTGTTGTTTTTCTGGTTCAGACGGGTTAGAACAGTCGACCAGCTTATTCAGCTTTGCCTTCTTGCTGGGTCTGGCCTGGGCCCTGAAAAGAAAGAAACATAAAGAGGCCAGTGTAAATGATCAGGTATAAGGTTTGAATGATTGAATATATTCTTACCCAGGGACAGTCTTGAAAGTTGGGATTTGAGTTCCCGTTGACTCGCCAGAGGAGGAATGTGAAATCCCCTGATAGTTTGAATCAGATGGGTTAAGAGGTTGTCGGAAATGACCCGCCTTAGGATAAAGTATATCAGAAATATGAAAGACCTCTGTGTGGCGTTTGTGAACCGCGTGTCCGGTAAGCCAGAAGAAGTGATTACACCACCGCTATGACGGGTGGTTTGGCGAGCTTCGTGTTGCTGTTTATTCAAAAGAAAGTTGGGATCCAAGTGAGCTAGGGGTGAGAAAAGCTTACTTTCTGGCTTGCTTGTCGGTTTTTCTGTGTTGGCAGAGGTTCTGAGCCAGAGGAAAGAATAGTTACCTCTACATCGTCGGCACGGCTGGCCTCTGCGTCGTCCTGATAACAATCGTTGTCAATGAGATGTATAAAAAAGGAGCCAAGAGAGTCAAGTTCTACCTTTGACTCATTGTCATCATCGTCATCATCAATGTTTAAACCGGCGGACTCGGTGGTCTTCTTCTTGGCAGGCTTTTTGGTGGCCTTGGTTTTGGTACGAGCCGGTTTAGCTGCTTTATCTTGAGGTTTCTTTTTCCAAAATGGAGAATCAGCCTGTTCAGGTCGAAAAGAACATAAGTGGGCATAATTATTGAAAATATGGATTGAGCAGAAGGTGTGCAACACTTATGGCTGGTGGCTTGTTGAAGGTACTGAAAGGACTAAGTCATGTTTTGTTGCATTCCTTTAAAGATTCATTCGGCAATTTTTTGGTGGCTTCAGTAATTTCTGCATCAGACAGTTAAATGTCACAGTGGCGCTGAGGATCTTTTACATCGCCAGTATATTCGCACATTAAGCCGGGGTGACGGCTCAAAGGCAAGATACTCCAGGACACCCAGCACCGGACAAAGTCGACGCCGGTTAAGTCGTTGGCCATAAAGGCTCTGAGCTTTGAAAACGATGGTGCATATTTGGCCCGTTCCTTCGGACTGAGCCATGAGGGGAGTGGATGTGTGCTGCTAATTTAGTGATCGTGGTAACCCGACAGAGGATTCTCGCCAGCTGGAGATGTGTCTTGACAATAGAACCAGGTTTGGTTCCAGTCTTTGGGATGACTATGCGGCTTAGCGTGGGGAAAGTTGACCTCTTTCCTCTTTTGAATTGAGACTCCAGCGAGCTCTTGGCTGGGCCCGTCAGTAAACTCTGTTTGACGGTTTAAATAGTAGAATTCTCTGAATAAATCAACTGTGGTCTCTTCTTGAAGATAAGCTTCACAGAACACTTGGAAATTGCAAATGTTGGACACGGACTTGGGTCCGATATCTTGAGGGTGAAGTTGGAAGAAATGAAGCACATCGCAGAAAAACTTTGAGCCGGGTGGGCTGAACCCCTGACTCAGATGGTCAGTAAAGACAATCACTTCTCTGTCCTTGTGTGTAGGAGGATTTTCTTCACCAGGGGCCCTCCAATGGATGACCTCTTTCTTGGCTAACGCGCCAGTTGCAACATGATTGTTTAGATCTTCTTCAGTAACCCGAGATTGGACCCAGTTGCAGGAAGTGTACGTCTTAGCCATTTTTTCTTGATGATCTGAAAGAAAGATTATGCCGGTTCAAGATTATATGGTTAAGCCGGCTGATGGTTTAAAAGGCAAACCGGAGATTACATGAAGCATGCATGGGTGTTAAACCGAAGATTGGCATTGAAGTTATAAAGACTAGCTATTGGCGGCTTAAGAGGGGACTAATGGTACCTGGCGGGTTACGGTTTTTTGAGTTAAACCGCCCACACAATTATTAAAGTACAGATCTGAGAAATGAAAAATTTCTAAGTGTTGAAAAACAGGTTTCGCAGATTGATGCTATGATTTTGGATCTACGGCACTTCAGATAATGGAAAAATATCTAGACCTAAATTACGATGCTTGAGCAGTTCATATGTCCAGATCGGATTTTTTATGCAAAAGGAGATGCCCTAGTAGTGAAAATGAGTGCTACAACTACCACCGCACAGGAGAGGTACCGAGTTCAAATCAAAAAGAGCAAGCTACAGCAAAGAACGAAAATGAACTCTGACGAGCTCGTAGAAAACCATAATGGAATCTATGGGAAAAGGAAGGAGGAGAACTCACCAGAGCTGTTGAATAGCGGAGGCGCGCGGACGAAATCTGGTCAAATCAGGTTGATGCAGCTGTTGGGGAACGTAGTAATTTCAAAAAAAATTCGAGACTCCTCGTCATGCCCGTGACCACATCATGTATCGAAATCTGGTCAAACCAGCTGTTGGGGAACGTAGTAATCTTCATGTATCGACCATTTCGAGACTCCTCGTCATGCCCGTGACCACATCCGGGACTCCGAACAACCTTCGGTACATCAAAACATATAAACTCATAATATAATTGTCATCGAAATGTTAAGTGTGCGGACCCTACGGGTTCGAGAACTATGTAGACATGACAGAGACACGTATCTGGTCAATAACCAATAGCGGAACCTGGATGCTCATATTGGCTCCCACATATTCTACGAAGATCTTTATCGGTCAAACCGCATAACAACATACGTTGTTAACTTTGTCATCAGTATGTTACTTGCCCAAGATTCGATCGTCGGTATCTCAATACCTAGTTCAATCTCGTTACCGGCAAGTCTCTTTACTCGTTTCGTAATACATCATCCCGCAACTAACTCATTAGTTGCAATGCTTGCAAGGCTTAAATGATGTGCATTACCGAGTGGGCCCAGAGATACCTCTCCGATAATCGGACTGACAAATTATAATCTCGAAATACGACAACCCAACAAGTACCTTCGGAGACACCTGTAGAGCACCTTTATAATCACCCAGTTACGTTGTGACGTTTGGTATCACACAAAGTGTTCCTCCGGTAAACGGGAGTTGCATAATCTCATAGTCATAGGAATATGTATAAGTCATGAAGAAAGCAATAGCAACATACTAAACGATCGAGTGCTAAGCTAACGGAATGGGTCAAGTCAATCACATCATTCTCCTAATGATGTGATCCCGTTAATCAAATGACAACTCATGTCTATGGTTAGGAAACATAACCATCTTTGATCAACGAGCTAGTCAAGTAGAGGCGTACTAGTGACACTCTGTTTGTCTATGTATTCACACAAGTATTATGTTTCCGGTTAATACAATTCTAGCATGAAGAATAAACATTTATCATGATATAAGGAAATAAATAATAACTTTATTATTGCCTCTAGGGCATATTTCCTTTAGTCTCCCACTTGCACTAGAGTCAATAATCTAGATTACACAATAATGATTCTAACACCCATGGAGCCTTGGTGTTGATCATGTTTTGCTCGTGGAAGAGGCTTAGTCAACGGGTCTGCAACATTCAGATCCGTATGTATCTTGCAAATCTCTATGTCTCCCACCTAGACTAGATCCCGGATGGAATTGAAGCGTCTCTTGATGTGCTTGGTTCTCTTGTGAAATCTGGATTCCTTTGCCAAGGCAATTGCACCAGTATTGTCACAAAAGATTTTCATTGGACCCAATGCACTAGGTATGACACCTAGATCGGATATGAACTCCTTCATTCAGACTCCTTCATTCGCTGCTTCCGAAGCAGCTATGCACTCCACTTCACACGTAGATCCCGCCATGACGCTTTGTTTAGAACTGCACCAACTGACAGCTCCACCGTTCAATGTAAACACATATCCGGTTTGCAATTTAGAATCGTCCGGATCAGTGTCAAAGCTTGCATCGACGTACCCATTTACGACTAGCTCTTTGTCACCTCCATAAACGAGAAACATATCCTTAGTCCTTTTCAGGTATTTCAAGATGTTCTTGACCGATGTCCAGTGATCCACTCCTGGATTACTTTGGTACCTCCCTGCTAGACTTATAGCAAGGCACACATCATTTCTGGTACACAGCATTGCATACATGATAGAGCCTATGGCTGAAGCATAGGGAACATCTTTCATCTTCTCTCTATCTTCTGCAGTGGTCGGGCATTGAGTCTTACTCAACTTCACATCTTGTAACACAGGCAAGAACCCTTTCTTTGCTTGATCCATTTTGAACTTCTTCAAAACATTGTCAAGGTATGTGCTTTGTGAAAGTCCAATTAAGCCTCTTGATCTATCTCTATAGATCTTGATGCCCAATATATAAGCAGCTTCACCGAGGTCTTTCATTGAAAAACTTTTATTCAAGTATCCCTTTATGCTATCCAGAAATTCTATATCATTTCCAATCAACAATATGTCATCCACATATAATATCAGAAATGCTACAGAGCTCCCACTCACTTTCTTGTAAATACAGGCTTCTCCAAAAGTCTGTACAAAACCAAATGCTTTGATCACACTATCAAAGCGTTTATTCCAACTTCGAGAGGCTTGCACCAGTCCATAAATGGATCGCTGGAGCTTGCACACTTTGTTAGCTCCCTTTGGATCGACAAAACCTTCTGGTTGCATCATATACAACTCTTCTTCCAGAAATCCATTCAGGAATGCAGTTTTGACATCCATTTTCCAAATTTCATAATCATAAAATGTGGCAATTACTAACATGATTCGGACAGACTTAAGCATCGCTACAGGTGAGAAAGTCTCATCGTAGTCAATCCCTTGAACTTGTCGAAAACCTTTTGCAACAAGTCGAGCTTTATAGACAGCAATATTACCGTCAGCGTCAGTCTTCTTCTTGAAGATCCATTTATTCTCAATGGCTTGCCGATCATCGGGCAAGTCAACCAAAGTCCACACTTTGTTCTCATACATGGATCCCATCTCAGATTTCATGGCCTCAAGCCATTTTACGGAATCTGGGCTCACCATCGCTTCTTCATAGTTTGTAGGTCCGTCATGGTCTAGTAACATAACCTCCAGAACAGGATTACTGTACCACTCTGGTGCGGATCTTACTCTGGTTGACCTATGAGGTTCAGTAACACCTTGATCTGAAGTTCCATGATCATCATCATTAACTTCCTCACTAATTGGTGTAGGCATTACAGGAACCGGTTTCTGTGATGAACTACTTTCCAATAACGGAGCAGGTACAGTTACCTCATCAAGTTCTACTTTCCTCCCACTCACTTCTTTTGAGAGAAACTCCTTCTCTAGAAAGGATCCATTCTTAGCAACGAATGTCTTGCCTTCGGATCTATGATAGAAGGTGTACCCAATAGTCTCCTTTGGGTATCCTATGAAGACACATTTCTCCGATTTGGGTTCGAGCTTATCAGGTTGAAGCTTTTTCACATAAGCATCGCAGCCCCAAACTTTAAGAAACGACAACTTTGGTTTCTTGCCAAACCATAGTTCATAAGGCGTCGTCTCAACGGATTTCGATGGTGCCCTATTTAACATGAATGTAGCCGTCTCTAAAGCATAACCCCAAAACGATAGCGGTAAATCAGTAAGAGACATCATTGATCGCACCATATCTACTAAAGTACGATTACGATGTTCGGACACACCATTACGCTGTGGTGTTCTGGGTGGCATGAGTTGCGAAACTATTCCGCATTGTTTCAAATGTAGACCAAACTCGTAACTCAAATATTCTCCTCCACGATCAGATCGTAGAAACTTTATTTTCTTGTTACAATGATTTTCAACTTCACTCTAAAATTCTTTGAACTTTTCAAATGTCTCAGACTTATGTTTCATTAAGTAGATATACCCATATCTGCTTAAATCATCTGTGAAGGTGAGAAAATAACGATATCCGCCGCGAGCCTCAACATTCATCGGACCACATACATCTATATGTATGATTTCTAACAAATCTGTTGCTCTCTCCATAGTACCGGAGAACGGCGTTTTAGTCATCTTGCCCATGAGGCACGGTTCGCAAGTACCAAGTGATTCATAATCAAGTGGTTCCAAAAGTCCATCAGTATGGAGTTTCTTCATGCGCTTTACACCGATATGACCTAAATGGCAGTGCCACAAATAAGTTGCACTATCATTATCAACTCTGCATCTTTTGGCTTCAACATTATGAATATGTGTATCACTACTATCGAGATTCATCAAAAATAGACCACTCTTCAAGGGTGCATGACCATAAAAGATATTACTCATATAAATAGAACAACCATTATTCTCTGATTTAAATGAATAATCGTCTCGCATCAAACAAGATCCAGATATAATGTTCATGCTCAACGCTGGCACCAAATAACAATTATTTAGGTCTAATACTAATCCCGAAGGTAGATGTAGAGGTAGCGTGCCGACGGCGATCACATCGACTTTGGAACCATTTCCCACGCGCATCATCACCTTGTCCTTGGCCAGTGTTCGCTTAATCCGTAGTCCCTGTTTCGAGTTGCAAATGATAGCAACAGAACCAGTATCAAATACCCAGGTGCTACTGTGAGCTCTGGTAAGGTACACATCAATAACATGTATATCACATATACCTTTGTTCACCTTGCCATCCTTCTTATCCACCAAATACTTGGGGCAGTTCCGCTTCCAGTGACCAGTCTGCTTGCAGTAGAAGCACTCAGTTTCAGGCTTAGGTCCAGACTTGGGTTTCTTCTCTTGAGCAGCAACTTGCTTGCTGTTCTTCTTGAAGTTCCCCTTCTTCTTCCCTTTGCCCTTTTTCTTGAAACTGGCGGTCTTATTGACCATCAACACTTGATGCTCCTTCTTGATTTCTACCTCCGCAGCCTTTAGCATTGCGAAGAGCTTGGGAATCGTCTTATCCATCCCTTGCATGTTATAGTTCATCACGAAGCTCTTGTAGCTTGGTGGTAGTGATTGAAGAATTCTGTAAATGACGCTATCATCCGGAAGATTAACTCCCAGTTGAATCAAGTGATTGTTATACCCAGACATTTTGAGTATATGTTCACTGACAGAACTATTCTCCTCCATCTTGCAGCTGTAGAACTTATTGGAGACTTCATATCTCTCAATCCGGGCATTTGCTTGAAATATTAACTTCAACTCCTGGAACATCTCATATGCTCCATGGCGTTCAAAACGTCGTTGAAGTCCCGGTTCTAAGCCATAAAGCATGGCACACCGAACCATCGAGTAGTCATCATATTTGCTTTGCCAGACGTTCTTAACGTCGTCAGTTGCATCTGCAGCAGGCCTGGCACCCAGCGGTGATTCCAGGATGTAATTCTTCTGTGCAGCAATGAGGATAATCCTCAAGTTACGGACCCAGTCCGTGTAATTGCTACCATCATCTTTCAACTTTGCTTTCTCAAGGAACGCATTAAAATTCAATGGAACAACTGCACGGGCCATCTATCTACAATCAACATAGACAAGCAAGATACTATCAGGTACTAAGTTCATGATAAATTTAAGTTCAATTAATCATATTACTTAAGAACTCCCACTTAGATAGACATCCCTCTAATCCTCTAAGTGATCACGTGATCCAAATCAACTAAACCATAATCGATCATCACGTGAAATGGAGTAGCTTTCAATGGTGAACATCACTATGTTGATCATATCTACTATATGATTGACACTCGACCTTTCGGTCTCAGTGTTCTGAGGCCATATCTGCATATGCTAGGCTCGTCAAGTTTAACCTGAGTATTCCGCGTGTGCAAAACTGGCTTGCACCCGTTGTAGATGGACGTAGAGCTTATCACACCCGATCATCACGTGGTGTCTGGGCACGACGAACTTTGGCAATGGTGCATACTCAGGGAGAACACTTTTATCTTGAAATTTAGTGAGAATCATCTTATAATGCTACCGTCAATCAAAGCAAGATAAGATGCATAAAAGATAAACATCACATGCAATCAATATAAGTGATATGATATGGCCATCATCATCTTGTGCTTGTGATCTCCATCTCCGAAGCACCGTCATGATCACCATCGTCACCGGCGTGACACCTTGATCTCCATCGTAGCATCGTTGTCGTCTCACCAATCTTATGCTTCTACGACTATCGCTCCCGCTTAGTGATAAAGTAAAGCATTACAGGGCGATTGCATTGCATACAATAAAGCGACAACCATATGGCTCCTACCAGTTGTCGATAACTTGGTTACAAAACATGATCATCTCATACAATAAAATTTAGCATCATGTCTTGACCATATCACATCACAACATGCCCTACAAAAACAAGTCCTCTACTTTGTTGTTGCAAGTTTTACGTGGCTGCTACTGGGCTTAGCAAGAACCGTTCTTACCTACGCATCAAAACCACAACGATAGTTTGTCAAGTTGGTGTTGTTTTAACCTTCGCAAGGACCGGGCGTAGCCACACTCGGTTCAACTAAAGTTGGAGAAACTAACACCCGCCAGCCACCTGTGTGCAAAGCACGTCGCTAGAACCAGTCTCGAGTAAGCGTACGCGTAATGTCAGTCCGGGCCGCTTCATCCAACAATACCGCCGAACCAAAGTATGACATGCTGGTAAGCAGTATGACTTATATCGCCCATAACTCACTTGTGTTCTACTCGTGCATATGACATCCACGCATAAAACCTGGCTCGGATGCCACTGTTGGGGAACGTAGTAATTTCAAAAAAATTCCTACGCACATGCAAGATCATGGTGATGCATAGCAACGAAAGGGGAGAGTGTTGTCGACGTACTCTCGTAGACCGAAAGCGGAAGCGTTAGCACAATGCGGTTGATGTAGTCGTACATCTTCACGATCCGACCGATCAAGTACCGAACGTACGGCACCTCCGAGTTCAACACACGTTCAGCCTGATGACGTCCCTTGAACTCCGATCCAGCCGAGTGTTGAGGGAGAGTTTCGTCAGCACGACGGCATGGTGACGATGATGATGTTCTACCGACGCAGGGCTTCGCCTAAGCACCGCTATAGTATTATCAAGGTGGACTATGGTGGAGGGGGCACTACACACGGCTAAAAGATCAAACGATCAATTGTTGTGTCTCTAGGGTGCCCCCTGCCCCCATATATAAAGGAGCAAGGGGGGAGGTGCGGCCGGCCAGGAGGGGGTGCGCCAGGAGGAGTCCTACTCCCACCGGGAGTAGGACTCCCTCCCTTTTCCTTGTTGGATTAGGAGAAGAGGGAAAAGAGGTGGAGGAGAAGAAGGAAAGGGGGGGCGCCCCCCTCTCCTTGCCCTATTCGGACTAGGGGGGAGGGGGGCGCAACCCTTGCCCTGGCCGCCTCTCCTCTTCTCCACTAAGGCCCACTATGGCCCATTAACCCCCGGGGGGTTCCGGTTACCCCTCCAGTACTCCGGTAAAATCCCGATTTCACTCGGAACACTTCCGATATCCAAATATAGGCTTCCAATATATCAATCTTCATGTCTCGACCATTTCGATACTCCTCCTCATGTCTGTGGTCACATCTGGGACTCCGAACAACCTTCGATACATCAAAACATATAAACTCATAATATAACTGTCATCGAAACGTTAAGCGTGCGGACCCTACAGGTTCGAGAACTATGTAGACATGACAGAGACACGTCTGCGGTCAATAACCAATAGCGGAACCTGGATGCTCATATTGGCTCCCACATATTCTATGAAGATCTTTATCGATCAAACCGCATAACAACATACGTTGTTCCCTTTGTCATTGGTATGTTACTTGCCCGAGATTCGATCGTCGGTATCTCAACACCTAGTTCAATCTCGTTACTGGCAAGTCTCTTTACTCGTTCTGTAATACATCATCCCGCAACTAACTCATTAGTTGCAATGTTTGCAAGGCTTAAATGATGTGCATTACCGAGTGGGCCCAAAGATACCTCTCCGACAATCGGAGTGACAAATCCTAATCTTGAAATATGCCAACCCAACAAGTACCTTCGGAGACACCTGTAGAGCACCTTTATAATCACCCAGTTACGTTGTGACGTTTGGTAGCACACAAAGTGTTCCTCCGGTAAACGGGAGTTGCATAATCTCATAGTCATAGGAACATGTATAAGTCATGAAGAAAGCAACAGCAACATACTAAACGATCGAGTGCTAAGCTAACGGAATGGGTCAAGTCAATCACATCATTCTCCTAATGATGTGATCCCGTTAATCAAATGACAACTCATGTCTATGGTTAGGAAACATAACCATCTTTGATCAATGAGCTAGTTAAGTAGAGGCGTACTAGTGACACTCTGTTTGTCTATGTATTCACACAAGTATTATGTTTTCGGTTAATATAGTTCTAGCATGAATAATAAACATTTATCATGATACAAGGAAATAAAATAATAACTTTATTATTGCCTCTAGGGCATATTTCCTTCAGCAGCGGCCGTTGTTGAGGCAGTGGCGAAGGAAAACGGCGGCGGCGGAGCTCGGGTGCTAAGGCGACGCGAGGTGGAAGACAGAGACGAAGAGGCAAGATGGGAAAGTGAAAGGGACCCCCTAGCCCTATTTATAACGTCGAAAGGATAAGTGGCATGCGCGGGAATCAAGGAGGCCAAAAAAGGATATATGACGGCGCAGACGCCTCGATTTGCGAAGGTTCATTAAAAGAGAGGATATATTAAAATTTGGGCTTTGTGTAATATTAATGACAGGTGACGTCATGACGGGTTACCACAATCCTAGGAGATGACGTCACGGTGGGTTACAGGGCCTCGCAAGAATAAATGAAGAAGGATTTTTCTAAGTGTTGAGAATTGACATGAACAAGTTCAAATTAACCTAGGGCCTAATGTTGGGGATATAACTATTGGGTATGACCCGCCCAGGAGGGGCCGGGTTATACCAATGGCGGTTCATCAAGACAAAGCCCATGAAGAAATTGAAGATGGCGGTTCATGAAGCAGACTTGCTAAGGGCCCGAAGCCCAAAGGCGACTTAAGGCCCATAGGTGTAAACCGCCATATATGTATGACTTGTATTGTAAGGAAAGTGTAATTAGTCACCGAGCCGGACACGTTGGTTATGAGCCGGTTGGGACTCCGTGAGCCGTGGGGTGTCAACCTGTGTATATAAATGGACGACCGGCTGCGGTTTAGGGCAAGAAACAAGACATCGAGAACTAGGTTAAGTGTATTCGATCCCTAGTAATCGAAACCCAAGCAATACCACCTCAAACTGGATTAGGCCTTTACCTTCACCGCAAGGGGCCGAACCAGTATAAACTCTCTGTGTCCTTTGTCCCGTTTAACCCCTTTAAGCTAACCTCGTTGCGATGGCTCCACGACTAAGTCCTTCTATTAGGACATCTGCCATGACAATTCCACGACAGGTACCCTGCCTTATTGGCGAACAATTATAGATTACCAAAGAAGACTGGTCGCCATGATGCACAATCTAAACATAGGTAGCCTGCCTTATTGGTTTATCATATTGAGATCAATGGAATAAAACCGGCTTATCTGGAACCCAAATGTTTTGCAGTAGTAGCATTGTCCCTATGCTGAGCTTTTCCATGATTATATGATCACTTGGGGGCTTCCAACTCATCGAGTTTAAGTACTAACATCCCTCTTGACCCAGCATATGCCACTATGATACTTGGTTAAACCTGCATGTTAGCTTGATGCTACTCCGAAAAGGTGACCCGGTTGTACTTTTGATAAGTCAATCACACAAATGCCTATCATGGACTATGTTGATCCTGAACTTATCAAAGTTAAAACGCCGGCTTAAGTTAGGTGAGAGCCAGCTTTCAAAAAGTTAGGATAAACCACAAGAGGCTGCAAGGCCTGCTTCCACAAGAAGCCGAACCAAGACTCGAGCCTCGAAAGCCGGTCTTATGTCGAGCCTCGGAAGCCGGCATTTTTATACTCGGTTACCATACACATTAATATGCTTTAAAATGCATACATTTTCATATTTCATCGCAAAAGTTAAAAACCCGAAACATTTTTGGGAATCTCAAACATTTTTCCAAAAAAAGGAACAAAATGAAAACGAGATTTTTTAAAAAAATTACGAAGAATTTCGTGAAAATGCAAAACATTTTCCGAAAAAGGAACAAAAAAACTGAAAGTGCCAACATTTTTCAAAATTACAGACATATTTTCAAGACGTGAACATTTTCTGAGTTTCGCCGAACATTTTTGGAATTCAGGGTCAATTTTTGAAAAATGAACATTTTGATGATGTGAACAAATTTGGAAAGCGGGAACATTTTTTGGAAACCCCAATTTTTTTATTGGTGAACATTTTTCAAACAAATTTACCTGAACATTTTCTGAATGAGCGAACAAAAACTAAAATACGAACAAATATTTGAATTTGCAAACGAATTTAAAGTAGGAACTTTTTTGATATCTGAAATTCTAAATATTTTGAAGTTTCTTTTGTTTTATGAAATAAGCAAACATCACTTGGAATTCTAAACATTTTTAGAATTTCCGAAACTAAATTTCAAATAGGAACAACTTTCAAAAAAATAATAAAATTGAACATGCGGACAGTACTTAAATTTCTGAACATCTGTGGAAAACAACAACAACAACAACAACAACAACAACAACAACAACAACAACAATAATAATAATAATAGTAATAATAATAAATAAAAGATAAAGAGAAACAGAAAAGAAGAAGGAAAGGGAAATAGAAAAATGAAAAAACTAAATGGAGAAAAGAAAAAAACAAGGAGAAGGATAAAAAAACTGGAGACACCGACTGGATATGTGGAACGCTCGCCTCGTTGGAGATGGGCCGGCCGGTGTCGATCGATCTGTTCGATTCCTTGTATTCCCTGCCTGCCCTCTCAACAGTACGAATCCCCAATCCTCCACCTAGGTCTAGGTCTAGGGTTTCTTGGCGTAAGCAGTGCGGCGATGGCGGTGGCGGCGGCGGAGGCGGAAGTGGAGTCCTACATTAACTATCTGTTGATGGATATGAGGGAGGCTGAGGAGGCGCAGGAGGAGGCGGAGAGGAGGAAGAGAGGAGGCCCCGGCCGCAAAATCAAGAAACGGAAGACGGAGACGGGAAAGAGCTCAAAGGCGGCGGCGGCGGCGGCGGCGGTTCCGGTGGAGATGAGCGTCAGCGAGGTGGGGAGCAGCCCAGCGGAATCTGATTTGGCGAGGACGAGGGAGATTGTAGAAGCAGCCACGGCCAAGATTCTGGCGCGGATGAAGGGGATCGTCATCAAGGAGCCGGCCAAGACGATGACAGAGGAGGACGTCGCGGCGGCGGCCGTGTACAAAGCCAAGGCGGAGGAGGCGCGCAGGAACGAGGACCGGCCGGAGGAGTCCAGCGCCCTCCGGAAGTGGATCGCCACGGGAGACCCCGAGGCCGTCAAGTGCCGCAAGAGGTGGATTGCGGAAGACATGGAGGCCCTGAGGCTCAAGGACATGGATCCCGACGAGGATACCTCCGACTGGCGTGCCTTCGAGGCCAAGGAGTTCCGCGAGTTCTGGGAATATCTTTATCCCAAATCCTTCGGAAATTTCAAGGACAACAGTAAGCTGCCAAAGACAAATCCCCTCTCCATTGCTTATTATTACTGCTAGCTGTGAGCATCTTGATTGATTGATTGATTGACTGGCAATTTGACATCGATAATATGCAGCGCGTATCCCAAACATGCTTTACACGGACAAGAAGTCGTCAGGTGGCACAGCCCACCCCATAAGAACTCTGCAGGTCTTTTCTGTCAAAGTTGCGGGGCTACAAGATGGAGTGCACTGGCCGCTGCAAGTGTTTGGCGTCGTTGCTGCACGAGATTGTTTGGATCATAATCGCAATGTTATCTTCCAGTGCGAAAGGGATAACTGCCAAATGATCCGCAAGGAGGTTTGTATTCCTGGCCTGCCGCTGACAATTATTAGTTTGGTGTCTATGTATGTACCTCCATCAAAACTATTTGGTCTGATCTTTTCAGCTGCGTTATACAGTGTGATGATATTAGTAAATATATGATCAAATTACAGATTTAGAACATAAAGTGGAACGAGAAAATAATATAATTTTTTTGTAGACTTTGCGAAGATGAAACAGTCTGTGCCACATATATATGTAGATTTAGAATATATGATCTTGGCATTGTCATTGGCACATATATATGAAGAATTTTGGGGTACTCCCCTGTGTAGTTACTCCCTAGGCATCCATCGTTATTTAACCTTCCTGTGCCACAAGCCTGATTAAGTTTATTAATTAATGCTTCAGAAGATGGTTAATGGATGCTTCAGAAGACATTTCGCTAATTAAGTTTATTAATTAAGTAAGTAATCCAGCAAGTGATGTGTTGGTTCAAGCACCTCTTTAATTATTGACCACAGGGAACAAAGTTCTTGATCGGATAAGGATATTAATACCACCATGTTTATTATTCCATAAGATGGAACAAAAATATCTGGTTGGAGCACACTGTTTTTTGAAGGAAAAATAGTATGGAGCATGTATTAAGAAGTGTATCACATTTTCAGGAGTATGCACTCTGTAATATGAATATGAACCCTTTTAAGAGTATGCAGTATGCGGTATATTGTATTTAGAATATATAATATGGAGTATGTACACTTTGGAAAATGTATAGTTAGTGAGTAGTATATAACTTTTTTAAGAGTATAGGAGTGTGGTAGAGTATGTGTTTATAGCTGCAGTATGGATTATATTGTTTTCTTAGAGCGTCCAGTGTGTGTGTGCGCGCGATTTGGAAAACCTGTTCACTTGCCGGCATATAGCTGTTCTGCTAGTATGTATAGCTGCCAATAAAACCATGGCCCTGGCAACTTTCGTTCAATCCAACCATGTATTGTGCACACACCCTGCTTCTCAAGTTCTCCACCTGCAATTAAATCGAACTTGGGGTATTCCCTTGTATCCGAGTTATTACACAGCTGGAGAAACAACTGGATTTTATTCTCTATGCTATGCGATTTAAACAAGAGATTAGACTACTCACATTAAGCACCATCAGACAGTGTCAACCGGTTGAGACTTCTTCCCTAAGTGGCTGTTTACCCATGTGGTCGATCTTCCCTCTCCTGAAGCTCTTCCTACCTCACCTCCTCCTCTGGCCTCACTCTCTCTCCCATCTCCGGTGGTTCCAGCGGTGGAAAGAAGAGGGATGGAGGCCTGTATCCCCCTACTATGATATTAGGTGTTGTAATCTTTCTAATAAACCAGATATGCCAGTTAGTCTTCTCCTGCTCTTCCTTGCTCTATACCTGGTGGCTGGAGCTCTTGCAAGCAGTGGAGGATGGCTCCCTGGCACATCTGCTCCTCTGCAGGGTTTGGCCCCTGGCTTCACCCTCCCATACACTTCCCAGCTGCTGCCTGTCCATGTTGATGGCAAGTTGTTTGGCTTAGTGGGTGTCATCGACGATGGAGCCTATGCAGGATACGCACCTTCTTTATCCATGGCGTCTCGCCGTCTGCTAGATCCTTGTTCAGCGACGTCCTCTTCCTTTGGCCTTTCCCTTTTGCCCAGGTATCAATGAATCTGCTTCATTCCCCAGTTATCCTCATTGAATTTGGTGCTCCATTTTTTTTTCTCCGACGGCTTCCTTTCGAAGCCATAGATCTGTCCCCTTCCTGCTTTGGGAGGGTTGGTTCGTGGGAATGGCATTCCATTCTTCCTTTTTCTTGCCGCCTCCCTTCTTTTTCTCTGGCGAATTGTTTCCTACCTCTTATGCACTGGACAAAGGCCTTCCATTGCCTAGGTGTTTGATGGGATGGCGGCAGCGAGCGCCTGGGGCAATTATAATCATAGCAAGAAGTGTGATCACATCCCATTTGAGAGAGCGGGAGGGGAAGGGAGGGGGTGGGAGAATTCTATGGAAGAGCGCCTACAACATTTAGCCTACTCTTGGTTGTTCCCTTTGAGAATACATTGGACCCCTTTAGTTGTGCTCCCACAAGGCGTAGGTAGATTCTCGAATCAATAGCGTCCCCTGGTCTGTGAGACCATTCTTTTATTTTGTTTGTACCTGTTACTTTGTCGTGTTCTCTTGTAAATTTCTGCTTGAAAATGCTGAACACAGTTGTGATCTGTTGACAAATTAACCTTTGAGATACCTGTTTTTAGTAGTATATGAACACCCTAATAATATGCCCCCTTTTTTGTATGTTGTTTGCAGACTACACATGTTTTTGCAAGTTATGTTTTCATTGTGATGATGTTCAATGCCTTTGAGTTCAGTTTACATATGTTTGTTAACTTGCTTCAGCTTTGAAGACTTGAAATGCTTTCTTACCTATCTCGACTCAAATCTACTGGCTCTAAATTACATCTTAATTTTGCATGTCACGAGTTTACCTTTCTTCTGTGCTTGCTATCGACAGATATTTAATTTAAGCTATTATGCTTAGGTTGATTATTTATCGATGAATGCACATTCTCTCTTATTTTCAACATATATTGGTCATGTATGCGGTCCTATTTGAGATAAACGATACAATTACTTACTAAATAATGTCTGCATGCAGAATCCGTATCTGACACTGACAGGTCCTAGCCGTGCTATTGTGGTGGTGGATCCTGTGTGGTTTGAGGTTGCATTGAAAGTGAAGGGCGCTACTGAATCTGAGGATAAAGAGTTGAGCTATCACGTCGATCCTTATTATATTTCCGGCTCAATGAATTCCTATGTGTTCAATCGCGTCAGGACTAGCAGGCTCAGCACAATGGAGTTGACATTGGGTGACATGGTTCACTCCGTGGAGGCCACCATCAGTGTTAGAGTGGTTGGCGGGGAGTGGCCACAAGGTTTCCGAGGTGTATTTACCGCTACTACCGCCAGCATAGACGACGAGAAAATCAAGTTGCTTGGTTTCAGAGACGACAAATTGCCTGTTGCAGCTGATAGCTCGATACAGCTCTCACGAAGTGTTGTGTCTGTCGAAGACGACGGGCAGCTGAGAGTCTCTGTCATGGCGCGTCACCTGGTGGATCGATCTGTCAGGCGGGCTTCTGGAGTACTCGCAGCTAAGACATCCTCCAGAAGCTATGCTAAACTTGAAGTTTTCTCTTGTAAGATGGAAGTCACTGTCGCCTGGTCTCTTCTCCCGTACTGGCCACATTACCGTGACATGCCGTGTCCTAGCATATGAATGTGGCTTTGGTTTGGCTCTAGGTGCCGGAAGTAGTTATTTATCTATGCATGTATGTATGGTTCGTAGCATGTGTTATGTGGTGGTACTGTAGCTTAAGCTGGGTGGGTGGTAGTAGGCCATATCCTTCTATTTGTCAGAATTACTATGTAATATAGACAGTTCAGATTCGATGGTTGTTCCAGTCTTTTATACAAGCATGTATATGCTTGTATGATGAGTTACGGCCGTGCTGTTTCGGTCAGCTAGTCTTTTGGTTCAGTCCTTGCACCGGGAAAATAATTATGTTCATTAGTTTATGACCTAACAATTTTTTAGCAAAAGCCAACTGGAGATCGTCTGCTGGGGAGGGTGGCATTTTGAACGGTTTTGCCGTCGTTTTTAGTTGTGTTGGGGATGGCAGTTTCTTCGGAACAACATACATTTTCTAGGAGGGTGATATCTTTGAACCTTCATCCTAGAAAATGTCAAACTGCCACCCCCGGCTAACTAAAACTGCCAGCAAAATGTTCGCACATACCACCTCTCAGCAAACGGTCACTAGATAAGAGGGTCCATTTCTTGTCGATGTAATGCCTTTTGGCGCTTTATATTGGTTAACAAGCAGGAAAATATCCCTATAAACATGGTGGTAGATGAACCCTATAAATATTGTTAGGGATTTTTTAGCAATTCAGGAAAAAGTGAAAACTTTTTCAAGCAAACTTGACTTATTGTGCCAGTCATAAGAAAAATTGACAATAAAAGCTGCCGACAAAAAAAATCTGAGCATAAAAACAAATTGTCCTTGACAATATAGAGTGAATAGTACACCTAATATAGTGCCGATTTTGCCTTTGTCCTGGACCATACCACAAAAGCCATTTCTCCTCTAATTTGTTTTTTACGAGTAGGACAATAAGTCAAGTTTGTTGCCAACAAATTTCATGTTTTTTCGATACAGAGGGAGTACAAGATGTCCGGCAGAATATCAGTAGGAGGATCACTGTCGGTCATTCTGCGTGCTTGAAGGAATAGTCCTCAAAACGTTTGTGCAAGGCTACATGGGGTTGCCTGCTGGCATGAGTAAAAGTTCATAAAATTTCCAATAAGTCACGAATTTATTTATTTTTAATTGTCAATGTACTTGAAAAAATGTTTTTGAATTTCTAAAAACTTCATAAAGTTTACAAATGTTTTAAAACATCATGAAGTTGAACAAATCTTCCTGAATTTTAAAATGATTATGGAATTTGATATTTTTGAGGATTTGGTTTTGGAATTTGATGAAAATAAAAAAAGAAGAAGAGAAAAAACGAAAGAAGAAGAAGAAGCCAGCAGAGAAAACACATGGGAAAACACCAGCAAGGAACCTATTTAGCTACGACACTATTTTTCGCTTTAAGCGAGCCCTAAGCATACGCATCGCTGAAGGTTTTTCATTATTGGGCCGGCCTGTGTCGCTTCGCTATAAGAAAGGAAAGCACATGTAAAGTACGTTAGGCACGTCTTACTTAAGGCAAAAACAGCTGGTTTTCAATGGTTTTTTTCATTTTATTTTGTTTCATTTCTTTTCTTCTCTGAATATTTCATTCTTTTCTTCTCTTCTCACTTTTTTCTTCCTGATTTTTTCCTTTATTTGTTTTTTCTCCTTTTCTTTTCCGTTTTCTTTAATTCCCTTTCATTCATTTTTGCATTTTGTTTCTTTGGTTATCATGTTCGTTTTTTCGCATTATTCTATTTTTTGTTTTATTTTTTCTTCTCCATTTCTTGTTTGGTTTTCATTTTTCGTCTCCATTTTTTTTCTTATGTTTTTTTAGTTTTCACTCTACATTTTCGTATCTGTGAAAATCATTTTTTTAAGTGATCAACGTTTTTTGTAAACCCGTTCAATATTGTCTGAATGCTTATTCAATATTTTTTAAATACTTGTTTAACATTTTATTACTTATTCAACATTTTCCAAATACATTTTCAACATATTTCGAACACTTATTAAACATTTTAATACTTATTTCAACAATTTTCATATACTTGTTCAATATTTTTTAATAATTATTGAACATTTTTCATATACCTGTTCATCATTTCTTACACTTATTCAACATTTTTCAAATAGTTGTTCAATAATTTTCAAATAAGTATTAAAAATGACTTATCATCATCGTACTAAAAGTATTAAAATGTATTTTGTGCCTGTTTATTTTTTTATTTTTTCATATGTTTGTTTTCGTTTTCACTCTACATTTTTGCATATGTCAAAAACATTTTTTAATAAGTGATCAACATTTTTTTTGTATACACGTTCATTGTCTTAACTCTTATTCAACATTTTTAAATACTTGTTCAACATTTAAATAATTATTCAATATTTTTCAAATATATGTTCTATATTTTTAAATCATCGTCCAACAGTTTTAATTACTTATTCAACATTTTCAAATACTTATTAAATATTTTTAGTACTTACTTAATATTTTCAAATAATTGTTCAACATTTTTAAAATACTCGTTCAACAATTTTTATTACTTATTCAACATTTGAAAAATACTTGATAAACATTTTTAATACTTATTCAATAGTTTTCAAATACATGTACAACTTTTTTCAAATACTCGTTCAACATTTTTTCTTACTTAATCAACATTTTCAAATACTTGTTCAACATTTTCAAATACTTATTCAACATTTTTAGTACTTATTCAACATTTTAAAATAATTGTTCAACATTTTTCAAATACTTGTTCAACAATTTTTAATACTTATTCAACATTTGTCAAATATTTGTTAAACATTTTAAATACTTATTCAAAAATTTCGAATACTTGTTGAACATTTTTCAAATACTTGTTCAACTTGATCAGCAGACTATATTTGATGACCATGTATTTTGTGTAACTCTTTTATTTTTAATGTACTTATTGTTCTTTATTTTCAGTTGGATCCCACCTATCATTGTTAGTGGGGCTGACATGGATTAATACTAATCTAAATTAGCTAATTAATCTACTGGGCCCACCTGACAATGTCTAATTAAGTTAATTATATTAGTTTATGTTAATTAAGGGGGGTCCACATGTCAGCTGTTGGGGCCGACTCAATCAGCATTGACCAGGGTCAACTGTCAAGGGGGCTCTGGGACCCACCAGTCAGTGGCCTAGGGGAGGCTCGTGGCTACGCCATGGCGGTCCACCGCCGACGCGAAACGCGACGGAGGCGCTCGGGCTAGCAACGGGAATTAGCCATAGGGGGCCATTTGGCCTAGGGTTTGGGGTGTTTGGACGAGGGCATTGAGCCACGTCGAGCTGCGGTGGTGGCCGGGCCGGGAGCAACCAGAGACGGCGCCGGCGACGACATTCAGGCGACGGTGGGGAATAGGGTAGGGAGAGCTAGGGGGCACGGGCGCGTGTGCTTCATGCTCCTGGGAGCACCAGGAGCATGCCGGTGAGCTCGGGCGAGGCCTACAATGGCCGTGGCCGTGTCGGAGGAGCTCAACGGCGGCAGCGTATGGGAACTCAGCGAGGACAGAGCTACAAGGCACGGGAAGGCAGAGAAGAGGGGGAAGGAGGAGTGGGAGGTCATCGACGTTGTAGTGAATGCCCGGTAAAGCCGGAGATGCTCGAGGCGGCTCGAATCGACGACGAGCTCCGGTAGCCTGGCGGCTCGTGGTTCAATCTGTTCCTTCTCCCGAGTGGTGGCTGGCGCCGGGACACTATATACCCGCGACCTTTAATCCCGACTCCAGCCACGAACCGGGACTAAAGGCCAACCTTTTCGGTGGCCAAAATTCCGCGCGGGAGCTGAAACCTTTAGTCCTGGATGGTGGTTGCAATCGGGACTAAAGGTGTCTTGCAATTAATTTTCATTTTGAAGAAATTAATTGACAGATTCAATTTTACAGATTGAAATTAATTCTTGTAAAATGCATAACAGTTTGAAAACTAAACCAAATGAGTTGATTCAAATTTCTGTGGAGTCATCTTGAAGATTTCTATCAGCTAGTATCATTTTGATAGGACGTTGAATAATTAATTTTGCATTTATTAACTAAATATAGTAACTGAAGACATTATTTTTGTTGGAAATATGCCCTAGAGGCAATAATAAATTGGTTATTATTATATTTCCTTGTTCATGATAATCGTTTATTATCCATGCTATAATTGTATTGATAGGAAACTCAGATACATGTGTGGATACATAGACAACACCATGTCCCTAGTAAGCCTCTAGTTGACTAGCTCGTTGATCAATAGATGGTTACGGTTTCCTGACCATGGACATTGAATGTCATTGATAACGGGATCACATCATTAGGAGAATGATGTGATGGACAAGACCCAATCCTAAGCATAGCACTAGATCGTGTAGTTCATATGCTATAGCTTTTCTAATGTCAAGTATCATTTCCTTAGACCATGAGATTGTGCAACTCCCGGATACCGTAGGAATGCTTTGGGTGTATCAAACGTCACAACGTAACTGGGTGACTATAAAGGTGCATTACAGGTATCTCCGAAAGTGTCTGTTGGGTTGGCACGAATCGAGACTGGGATTTGTCACTCCGTGTAAGCGGAGAGGTATCTCTGGGCCCACTCGGTAGGACATCATCATATGCGCAATGTGACCAAAGAGTTGATCACGGGATGATGTGTTACGGAACGAGTAAAGAGACTTGCCGGTAACGAGATTGAACTAGGTATTGGATACCGACGATCGAATCTCGGGCAAGTAACATACCGATAGACAAAGGGAATTGTATACGGGATTGATTAAGTCCTTGACATCGTGGTTCATCCGATGAGATCATCGTGGAACATGTGAGAGCCATCATGGGTATCCAGATCCCGCTGTTGGTTATTGACCGGAGAACGTCTCGGTCATGTCTGCATGTCTCCCGAACCCGTAGGGTCTACACACTTAAGGTTCGGTGACGCTACGGTTGTAGAGATATTAGTATGCGGTAACCCGAATGTTTTTCGGAGTCCCGGATGAGATCCCGGACGTCACGAGGAGTTCCGGAATGGTCCGGAGGTAAAGAATTATATATAGGAAGTGCTATTTCGGCCATCGGGACAAGTTTCGGTGTCATCGGTATTGTACCGGGACCACCGGAAGGGTCCCGGGGGTCCACCGGGTGGGGCCACCTGCCCCGGGAGGCCACATGGGCTGTAGGGGTTGTGCCTTGGCCTATATGGGCCAAGGGCACCAGCCCCAAGAGGCCCATGCGCCAAGAGAGAAAAAAGGGGAGAGTCCTAAAGGGGGAAGGCACCTCCGAGGTGCCTTGGGGAGGATGGACTCCTCCCCACCCTTGGCCGCACCCTTCCTTGGAGGAAGGGGCAAGGGCTGCGCCTCCCCTCTCCCTTGGCCCTATATATAGTGGGGAAAAAGGAGGACCAAACCAATCTAAGGCCTGGCGCCTCCCTCTCCCTCCCGTGACACATCTACCTCCTCCCGCAGCGCTTAGCGAAGCCCTGTTGGAATCCCGCTACTTCCACCACGCCGTCGTGCTGCTGGATCTCCATCAACCTCTCCCTCTCTCCTTGCTGGATCAAGGCATGGGAGACGTCACCGGGCTGTACGTGTGTTGAACGCGGAGGTGCCGTGCGTTCGGCACTTGATCATCGGTGATTTGAATCACGACGAGTACGACTCCATCAACCCCGTTCACTTGAACGCTTCCGCTTAGCGATCTACAAGGGTATGTAGATGCACTCTCCTTCCCCTCGTTGCTGGTTTCTCCATAGATAGATCTTGGTGACACGTAGGAAAATTTTGAATTTATGCTACGTTCCCCAACAATTTTAAGCTTTGAAACTCATATCTTCAGTTTTGTTAATCCAAATGGAGCAAATAAGATGTCAAATTGTTTGTCTCAACATAACCTACACATTAATATTTTGTTTGGACATAATTGAATTGATTAACTCATATGTATAATTAAAATACTAAAAGGACAGGAATAATTGAAAATTCATAACTTAATAAATAATTATTCAAAAATCATGTTTCAAATGCCAAAATGCCCTAGCTTTTTGGTTGGATTCTGACGCTCCGGAGTCCAGCTAGGAACACCGAAAACACATATATATATACCCTAACTCTTACAAAGATTCCCTTCGGTTTGTCCGAAGTGGGACTTTCCAGCTATAAGTCCGGAAACTCACTAGAGAGAAAGTGATGATGGTGAAGTTGGTCACATCCCAGAGTGGGATCTTGGGGTATAAAACTTTTTCTTCGCGTATGTCCCTTTCTTATGATTGCGTCGTAACCATGGAGAATCTTCATCATTTAACAGGATGTTTGGGTCAGTCTTCACTGTTAAGGGAGGAATTTCATCAAACTTACTATAATCTTCTGTCATGTCTGTCTTATCCTCCACTCCCACGATGTTTCTTTTCCCTGAAAGAACTATGTGGCACTTTGGCTCATCGTATGATGTATTCGCTTCCTTATCTTTTCTTTTTCTCGGTTTGGTAGACATGTCCTTCACATAGAAAACCTGAGCCACATCATTGGCTAGGACAAATGGTTCGTCTGTGTACCCAAGATTGTTGAGATCCACTATTGTCATTCCGTATTGCAGGTCTACCTTTACCCCGTCTCTTGTCAGATTGACCCATTTGCACCAAAACAAAGGGACCTTAAAAGAAGGTCCATAGTCAAGTTCCCATATCTCCTCTATGTAACCATAATATGTGTCATTTTTCTATTATTGTTTGTTGCATCAAAGAGGACACCACTGTTCTGGTTGGTGCTCTTTTTAGTTTGGGTGATCGTGTAAAATGTATTTGCATTTATCTCGTACCCTTTGAAAGTCAATATAGTCAAAGATGGTGACTTGGCCAACAAGTACAACTCATCTCCAACAGTGGTGTTATTCATGAGATGTGTTTGCAACTAACCGTCGAAAGTCACCATGTGTGTACGTTTAATCCAGGAGTCAGACTGCTCCGGGTTCTTGGAGCGTACAATATCCATGTATTCCTCGATATACGAAGCCACCAAGGTGGAATTTTGTATAACTTTGTAGTGTGCTTGAGTGCAAGAATGCCCGTCCATACTTATTACATCATTATTTTCTAGTGTGCCTTTTCCACTCAGTCTTCCCTCATGCCACGATTGAGGAACACCAATCGTCTTCAGGTCAGGAATAAAGTCAACACAAAACTCAATAACCTCCTCTATTTCATGGCCCTTGGAGATGCTTCCTTCTGGCCTAGCACGGTTATGCACATATTTCTTTAAGACTCCCATGAACCTCTCAAAGGGGAACATATTGTGTAGAAATACATGACCCAGAGTAATAATCTCTTCGACTGGGTGAACTAGGACGCGCGTCATAATATTGAAGAAGGATGCCGGGAACACCAACTTGAAACTGACAAGACATTGGACCAAATCATTTTGTAACCTTGGTAGGATTTATGGATCGATTACCTTATGAGAAATTGCATTGAGAGGTGCACATAGCTTCACAATGGCTAATCGAACATTTTCCGGTAGAAGCCCCCTCAATGCGACCGAAAGTAATTGCATCATAATCATGTGGCAGTCATGAGACTTTAGGTTTTGGATTTTTTTTCTCGGCCATATTTATTATTCCCTTTATATTCGACGAGAAGGCACACGGGACCTTCATACTGCTCAGACATTCAAAAAATATTTCCTTCTCTTCTTTGGTAAGAGCGTAGCTGGCAGGCCCTTGATACTGCTTTGGATGCCTGCCATCTTTTTCATTCATACATTGCTTGTCCTCCCGTGCCTAATAATCCCCAAGTGCAAGGAATCATCTTAGCAATTTCCAAAGGTGGAAGTGATAAGTATGGAGTGTCGAACCCACAAGGAGCCAAAGGTAAGATCAATATTCTCTCAGGCCCTATCTGCCACTGATACGACTCTACGTACACCGAACGTTTGCTTCCAACTAGCAACGAGAAATAAAACTATGTTGTGGGTATGAAGAGGATAACTTTGTATGATATCGGAGAGCTAAAATATAAAAGTAGGTGCTGTTATCATAAAGTTAGAATATATTACCAAATATTATAAATAGTGAGTGTGGAATAATGGTGGATCGGTGTGCGGAATTGTCATAGGCAATCGTTAACAAGACCGATAGTCACTATTGCAGTTTCATATGAGGGAGAGGCATAAGCTAACATACTTTCTCTTCTTGGATCATATGCACTTATGATTGGAACTCTAGCAAGCATTCGCAACTACTAAAGATCATTAAGGTAAAACCCAACCATAGCATTAAAGCATCAAGTCCTCTTTATCCCATACGCAACAACCCCCTTACTCGGGTTTGTGTTCCAGTCACTCACGCAACCCACTATAAGCGAATCATAAACGCATTGCAACACCCTACAACGGGAATCCCTCATGCTTGCGCGACACGGAGGGCACCATAGGACAGCACCAAAGTAAAACATACAACTCATACCAATCTAGATCATCAATCAACCCAAAGACAAAAGATATCTACTCAAAACATCATAGGATGGCAACACATCATTGGATCATAATATGTGGCATAAAGCACCATCTTCAAGTAGGGATTACAACGGTGTGCGGGAGAGTGGACCGCGTAAAAGAGATGAGGATGGTGATGATGATGGTGATGTTGATGAAGACGATCACCGCGGCGATGATTCCCCTCTCGATGGTACTCCGGTGCCATCAAGAGAGAGGAGGAGAGGTTCTCCCCCTTGTGCTTCCTCCTCCATGGCCTCCCCCCTGGATGGGGAGAGGTTCCCCCTCTGGTCCTTGGCCTTAATGGTGATGATGGCCCCTCCGGGATCCTCCTCCATGCCCTCCGGTGATGATGGCCCTCTCCGGCAGGGTGCCAGAGAGGGCCTAGATTGGTTTTTGGTGGCTACAGAGGCTTCTGGTGGTGAAACTTCCGATCTAGGTTAATTTTCCGAGGTTTTTGTATTTATAGGAATTTTTGGCGCCGGTCTCACGTCAAGGAGATGCCCGAGTCGTCCATGAGGCAGGCCCACGCGCCTGGGGGGCCACCCTCGTGGACTTCCCGGGACTCTTCTAGCCCAACTCTTTTACTCCGGGGTCTTCTTTTGGTCCATAAAAAATCGTCAAAAATTGGCACGTCAATTGGACTCCGTTTGGTATTCCTTTTCTGTAAAATTCAAAAACAAGGAAAAAACAGAAACTGACACTAGGCTCTAGGTTAATAGGTTAGTCCCAAAAATCATATAAAATAGCATATAAAACATCCAAGGTTGATAATATAATAGCATGAATACATCATAAATTATAGATACGTTGGAGACGTATCATCATCCCCAAGCTTAATTCCTGCTCGTCCTCGAGTAGGTAAATGATAAAATAAATAATTTATAAAGTGTGAATGCTAGCAGGTGCATAAGTTTCATCAATGATAGTTCCAATCACTTTTTCTAGCATCATAGCAGTAGCTCATTTTCATAAAGATTTTCATGATCAAGTAACAAGCTATTCACATGTTAAAGTATAGACCATAAACTTTCTTGAAACTAACAAACTATATTCTCAGTCATCAAACAATTGCAATTCATCTTATTTTCAGGAAGGGTCTATGTCAGAGCTTTGATTTAGCAAACTCCACATACTAAACTATCATTTAATCTTTCACAATTGCTAACACTCACGTGATATTTATAGGTTCAAAGTTTTAATCGGACACAGATAAAGATAGGGGCTTATAGATTCGCCTCCCAACCTTTTACCTCAAGGGTAATGTCAACAATAATAGTTCATGATAACTTACATCCAATTGGATATATATACATGATCTTTCCAACACAATGTGCTTGCCAAAGGATAAAATGTAAAAAGAAAAGGTGAAGATCACCATGGCTCTTGCATAAGGGTAGAAGATAAAAGTAGAAGATAGGCCCTTCGCAGAGGGAAGCAGAGGTTGTCATGCGCTTTTATAGTTGGATGCACAAAATCTTAATGCAAAAGAACGTCACTTTACATTTCCACTTGTGATATGGAACTTTATTATGCAGTCCGTCACTTTTATTTCTTCCACATCACAAGATCATATAAAGCTTATTTTCTCCACATTAATATATCATACATATTTATAGGGCAATTTTTTTTGCATGCATCGATGACAACTTACTTGAAGGATCTTACTCAATCCATAGGTAGGTATGGTGGACTCTCATGGCAAAACTAGTTTAAGGAATGTTTGGAAGCACAAGTAGTATCTCTACTTGGTGCAAAGAATTTGGCTAGCATGAGGGTGAAAAGCAAGATCAACATGTTGGATGATCCAAGACAATATACTTTATTTTTGATATAAGAAAACATAACCCATTACATTGCCTTCCTTATCCGACATCAACCTTTTAGCATGTCATATTTTAATGAGTGCTCACAATTACAAAATATGTCCAAGATAGTATATTTATATGTGAAATCTCTCTTCCTTCAATATTCTTTCATGAATTGTTCAAGTGACCAATTCTACGTTTGCTAACTTTCAATAAGTTTACTAACTATACTTATTCTGTGTGAAGTCATTACTCCCCATGGTATAAGCATATCAAACATATATAAATTCAGATTTATGATATTCAATTCATTCAACCATTTACTCATAGGATATATGTGAAGCACGTGAGTAAATGACAAACTACTCCAAAAAGATATCAGTGAAGGACACTGCGTAGTCAAATAATTAACTAGCCATGGGAGGATTCTTTTTAGTTTAAGATTTCAGATCCAATGATTTTATTCAAACAGCAAGTAAAATTTAAAATATGCTCCAAGCAAAACACATATCATGTGACGAATAAAAATATAGCTCCGAGTAGGTATATCGATAGTTTTGAGGACGAAAGAGGGGATGCCTTCCGGGGCATCCCCAAGCTTAGGCGCTTGAGTCTTCCTTAAATATTACCTTTGGGTGACTTGGGCATCCCCAAGATTAGGGTATTTCCACTCCTTATTCTCCTCATATCGATATCTCACCCAAAGCTTGAAAACTTCAATCACACAAAACTTAACGGAACTTCGTGAGATAGGTTAGTATGATAAAGAGAAAACCATTCACTTTGGTACTGTAAAAGACAAGGCTCATAATTGTTATCACACAATGCCTACTGTACCATATCATTTCTACAATTTATATTGAGAAATATAAGCCATAGAAATTTGAAAACAAGCAAACTATGCAATGAAAACAGAATCTGTCAGAAACAGAATAGTCTGTAATGATCTGAACACCAACCATACTTATGCTACTCAAACAATTATGAAATAAATTGGTGGACGTGAGGAATTTGTATATTAATATTCTTCAAAACGAATCAGGACCAAAGCACTCTTCTGTAAAAAATGGCATCTAATATCGTGAGTGCAAAGTTTCTGTTTTTTACAGCAAGATCACATTAACTTTCACCCAAGTCTTCCCAAAGGTCTTACTTGGCACTTTATTGAAACAAAAACTATAAAACATGATTACTACAGTAGCTTAATAATGTAAACACACAAAAACAATAAGGGTAAATATTGGGTTGTCTCCCAACAAGCGGTTTTCTTTAATGCCTTTTGGCTAGGCATGATGATTTCAATGATGCTCACATAAAAGATAAGAATTGAAACATGAAGAGAGCATCATGAAGAATATGACTAGCACATTTAAACCTAACCCACTTCCTATGCCTAGGGATTTTGTGAGCACACAATTTATAGGAACAAGAATCAACTAGCATAGGAAGGAAAAACAAGTAGAACTTCAAAACTTTAAGCATATAGAGAGGAAACTTGATATTATTGCAACTCCTACAAACATGTATTCCTCCCTCATAATAATTTTTAGTAGCATCATGAATGAGTTCAACAATATTACCATCACATAAAGCATTCTTTTCATGATCTACGAGCATAGAAATTTTACTACTCTCCACATAAGCAAAATTCTCCCCATTCGGAATGGCGGAATCACTAGTTCCTAAAGTTGACACTCTTCCAAACCCGCTTTAGATGATAGTATTATTCATACTCCAAAAGATATAAGTGAAGTACATGGAGCGTTCTACAATTAATATAGACTAACCAATATCCAAGCTCAAAATGTATAAGTGAAGCACACAAATCATTCTATAAGGCCATACTCAAAGGATTTAAGTGAAGCTCAAAGAGCAATTCTATAAGATGATACTTAGAAGATATAAGTGAAGAACATGAAGTATTCTATAAATTGATGAAAGGACATTCTCATACTAGCATGGTTCTTAAAGAAAAATAAAAACACAAAGGACACAAATCATGTGAACAAAACAAAAACCGAGGTATACCGATAATTGTTGAAGAAGAAAGATGGGATGCCAACCGGGGCATCCCCAAGCTTAGATGCTTGAGTATCCTTAGAATATTTACTTGGGGTGCCATGGGCATCCCCAAGCTTGAGCTCTTGCCTCTCTTTATTCTTCTCATATTGATAGCTCCTCAATCTTCGAACACTTCATCCACACAAAACTTTAACAAAAACTTTGTGAGATCTGTTAGTATAATAAAGCAAATCACTACCTTTAGGTACAATTTCAAACTCATTCCAATTTTATATTAGAACTATATCTAATGTATTCCAACTTCACCATGGTTCATACCCCCCGATACTACCCATAGATTCATCAAAATAAGCAAACAACACATAAAAAACAGAATCTGTCTAAAACAGGACAGTCTGTAGTAATCTGGAGGTTTAGTAAATTTCTGTAACTCCAAAAATTATGAAATAAATTTGAAAATTTGTACAGAAGTAATGTGCATTAAGTTTCAGACTCATTTGACTTTCAGTAAAAAAAATGTAAAATCACGCGCTACAGCCAAAGTTTCTGTTTTTGTTCTGCACATAGTAAACAAGCAATCTAATCATTCTAAAACCAAAGCTTGGCACATTATTTTTATAATATAATGGATATATATATATATATATATGGGGATAATTATATACAGAGAAACTTCCATGAAAAATTCTACATTGTTCCCATGAGCATGAACACGAATGCTCAAGGTCGACCCTCACTTCTTCAATGCATAACTTTCCAATCACTTCTCTTTTTGAAAAACTTTTTAGGTATGAGAGGCAAGTAATTTTTTTTGTATTTTCATTCTTTTTTTTATGTTTCACCCACAACTAAATATAAACAAAAAGGAAAAACAAGATCTACTTAGTGAAGAAAGCAAACAAGCACACACGAGAATATCAACCCCACGCTATTGCTCCCCGGCAACGGCGCCAGAAAAGAGTTTGATAATCCCCAAGTGCAAGGAATCATCGTAGCAGTTTCCAAAGGTGGAAGTGATAAGTATGGATTGTTGAACCCACAAGGAGCCAAAGGTAAGATAAATATTCTCTCAAGCCCTATCTGCCACTGATACGACTCTACGTACACCGAACGTTTGCTTCCAACTAACAACGAAAAATAAAACTATTTTGTGGGTATGAAGAGGATAACTTTGTATGATATCGGAGAGCTAAAATATAAAAGTAGGTGCTGTTATCATAAAGTTAGAATATATTACCAAATATTATAAATAGCGAGTGTGGAATAATGGTGGATCGGTGTGTGGAATTGTCCTAGGCAATCGTTAACAAGACCGATAGTCACTATTGCAGTTTCATATGAGGGAGAGGCATAAGCTAACATACTTTCTCTTCTTGGATCATATGCAATTATGATTGGAACTCTAGCAAGCATCCACAACTACTAAAGATCCTTAAGGTAAAACCCAACCATAGCATTAAAGCATCAAGTCCTCTTTATCCTATACGCAACAACCCCCTTACTCGGGTTTGTGTTTCAGTCACTCACGCAACCCACTATAAGCGAATCATAAACGTACTACAACACCCTACAGTGGGAATCGCTCATGCTTGCGCGACACGGAGGGCACCATAGGACAGCACCAAAGTAAAACATACAACTCATACCAATCTAGATCATCAATCAACCTAAAGACAAAAGATATCTACTCAAAACATCATAGGATGGCAACACATCATTGGATCATAATATGTGGCATAAAGCACCATGTTTAAGTAGGGATTACAGCAGGGTGCGGGAGAGTGAACCGCATAAAAGAGATGAGGATGGTGATGTTGATGAAGACGATCACCGCGGTGATGATTCCCCTCTCAATGGCACTCCGGTGCCATCAAGAGAGAGCAGGAGAGGTTCTCCCCCTTGTGCTTCCTCCTCCATGACCTCCCCCCTGGATGGGGAGAGGTTCCCCCTCTGGTCCTTGGCCTTCATGGTGATGATGGCCCCTCCGGGATCCTCATCCATGGTGATGATGGCCCCCTCCGGCAAGGTGCCAGAGAGGGCCTAGATTGGTTTTCGGTGGCTATGGAGGCTTCTGGCGGCGGAACTTCCGATCTAGGTTAATTTTCCGAGGTTTCTGTATTTGTAGGAATTTTTGGCGTCGATCTCACGTCAAGGAGATGCCTGAGTCGTCCACGAGGCAGGCCCACGCGCCTGGGGGGGCCCACCCTCGTGGACGGCCTGGGACTCTTATGGCCCAACTCTTTTACTCCGGGGTCTTCTTTTGGTCCATAAAAAATCGTCAAAAATTGGCACGTCAATTGGACTCTGTTTGGTATTCCTTTTCTGTAAAACTCAAAAACAAGGAAAAAACAGAAACTGGCACTGGGCTCTAGGTTAATAGGTTAGTCCCAAAAATCATATAAAACAACATATAAATGCATATAAAAACATCCAAGGTTGATAATATAATAGCATGAATACTTCATAAATTATAGATACGTTGGAGACGTATCAGTGCCTTCGGTGTATCTTTTGTCTTCCCATACACGCCCAAGAAGCCTAGTAGGTGCACACAAAGATTCTTCGTCGCGTGCATCACATCATTTGAAGAGCAGACTTCTAGGACCTTCCAATGGGGTAGCTCCCAAAATATAGATTTCTTCTTCCACATGGGTGCGTGTCCATTAGCGTCATTCGGAATAGATTGTCCGCCAGGTCCCTTTCCAAAGATTACTTTTAAATCCTTGACCATATCAAATATATCATCACCAATACGGTGGCCAGGCTTCTTCTGGTGATCCACCTCACCTTTGAAATGCTTGCCTTCCTTTCTTAAAAGATGCCTGATCGAAAGAAATCGAAGATGTCCCGGGTACATATTATTCTTACATTTATCCAAATATATACTTTCAGTCTCATCTAAACATTGCGTGCATGCATTGTGTCCCTTGTTTGTCTGTCCTGAAAGGTTACTAAGAGCAGGACAACCATTTATGGTTACAAACATCAATGCTCATAGGTCAAATCCTTCTGTTTGTGCTCATCCCACACACATACACCTTTTTTATCCCACAACTATGGAAGTTCTTCAACTAATGGCCTTAGGTACACATCAATGTCGTTACCGGGTTGCTTAGGTCCTTGATGAGCACTGTCATCATAATGAACTTATGCTTCATGCACAAGCAAGGAGGAAGGTTATAGATACATAGACTCATAGGCCAGGTGCTATGACTACAACTCTGCTCCCCAAAAGGATTCATGCCATCTGTACTTATACCAAACCATAAGTTCCTTGCATCATCTGCAAAGTTCGGGAACTTTCTCTCGATTTTTCTCCACTGCGACCCATCAGCGGGTTGTCTCAACATCGCGTCTTTCTTACGGTCTTCTTTATGCCATCGCAACAATTTGACATGCTATTTGTTTTGGAACAAACATTTCAACCGTGGTATTTTAGGAGCATACCACATCACCTTGACAAGAACCCTCTTCCTGGGGCACTCACCCTCAACATCACCAGGGTCATCGCGGCTAATCTTATAGCGCAATGCACCGCATACCGGGCATGCATTCAAATTCTCATACTCCTCACCGCGGTAGAGAATGCAGTTATTAGGGAAGCATGTATCTTATGCACCTCTAATCCTAGAGGGAAGACAACCTTCTTTGCTTCGTACGTACTGTCGAGCAATTCGTTATCCTTTGGAAGCATCTTTATTATTTCAACAACTTTTCAAAATCACTTGTCAGATACACCATTCTCTACCTTCCATTGCAGCAATTCCAGTGTGGTACCTAGCTTTTTCTTGTCATCTTTGCAATTTGGGCATAACAAATTTTTGTGATCCTCTAACATGCGCTCCAACTTCAACCTCTCCTTTTCACTTTCGCAGTTTCTATTTGCATCAACAATGGCCTGATACGTCTTCAACGTATCTATAATTTTTTATTGTTCCATGCTATTATATTATCTGTTTTGGATGTTTAATGAGCTTTATTATGCACTTTTATATTATTTTTGGGACTAACCTATTAACCGAAGGCCCGGTGCAAATTGTTGTTTTTTGCCTATTTCAGTGTTTCGCAGAAAAGGTATTTCAAACAGAATCCAAACGGAATGAAACCTTCGCGAGGATCTTTTTTTGGAACAAATGCAATCCAGGAGACTTGGAGTGGAGGTCAAGGAAGCAACAAGGCGGCCACGAGGTAGGGCGGCGTGCCCAGGGGGGACAGGCGCGCCCCCACCCTTGTGGGCCCCTCGTAGCTCCACCGACCTACTTCTTTCACCTATATATACTCTTATACACTGAAAACATCCAGGGGAGCCACGAAACCACTTTTCCACCGCCGCAACCGTCTGTACCCGTGAGATCCCATCTGGGGACCTTTTCCGGCGATCTGCCGGAGGGGGATTCGATCACGGAGGGCTTCTACATCAACACCATAGCCTCTCCGGTGATGTGTAAGTAGTTTACCACAGACCTTTCGGGTCCATAGTTATTAGCTAGATGGCTTCTTCTCTCTCTTTGGTTCTCAATACAACGTTCTCCTTGATGTTCTTGGAGATCTATTTGATGTAATACTTTGTGACGCCCGGATAATTAAGCTACATCAATCCTCTGCTAATGATGCCACATCACCGCGATTACTGTTGTTAAACTCGCGTTGGTTCGAATCCGGTCCAAATTCAAATTTTAAAATAAAGTCAAAAATAAAATGTTCAAAGTGTGGCAAATAATTCATAACCAATTATGGTGGTGAACAAACTTTTTACAAAGTGGTTTAATGCCATATATAATAATTAAAACAGTGGCCAAATCAATAACTTATATGCCTTTAAAATTATAAAATTTTGCAAACTATTTTATTTATGTGCCAAACCAATTTATGGCAGTGCCTAAATTTGCGTTATAAATTATGGGCAAAGTCTCTTATTTTACAAAACCCCCTTTTGATGATTAATTTAAATTCTAAACTGAGCTAAAAGAAAAGAAACAAAAAAAGGAAAATAGAAAAAACAAAACAAAAGACCTAAACCTACTGGGCGCCTTGGCTCATTTAGCTAAAACAGGCCCAGCCCACCTAACTCATCCCCCTCCTCGCTACAGGAGCTGAGGGGGATCGTGGAGGCCATCTGCCATGGCACCTGCCACGCGTCGACCATCCCGCCGCCGCTGGCGCCTACAAGTCGACTCCCTCGCACCCAAAACCCTAATCCCCTCCCTCGCGCCCCCATCTCCTCTCCCTCCCTCTCTCTCGATGAAATCGCCCGAGCAGACGCCATGTCCATCGCCGTCGTCGCGTGGCCACTGGCCTCCCCGCGGCCGGAGCTCATGTCCAGGAGGACCTCCGGCGTCGTCTCCTTCGCCACGTGCACCCGTTCGAGCTAGGACCGCTCCAAGCCTCACCGTCGAGCTCTTCTCCGCCGCGGATGTCACCATCTCGCCGTCGATTCGCCTAGCTCCGTCCAGTCTTCGGCCTCCCCGAGCTCACCGGCGACACCGTTGTGAGCTCCTCTACCAAAACCCTCTCCCCCCCTCTCAATTGCGTCACCGTAGCCGCCGTCTGCGAGCTCGTCCGAGCCCCCGCGTACGCGTACACGTACGTGTGTGTTGTGATGTGCTGCTCCTATGCCGCTGCTTCTGTTGATGCTTCTGCCGTCGTGCTGCTCGCTACGCTGCGTTAGCTGCTGCTGCTTCTGCTGTGCTGCGGCCGCTGCCTGCTGCCGGCCCCGCCCGTTGTGGCCGGAGCTCTGCATCCGCGGCCGAGTCACACATGCGTGCGCTGCTGTAGCCATGTCCACCTGCACCTACTGCACCCGCGACCCACGCCCATGTCCACGAGCGCGACACCCCGGCCTCTACAGCGCTTGCCTGCAGCCGCCTACGCCCGCTCCAAGCTGCTGGTCGTGGCCACCGCAAGCTACGCGTGCGTGTGAGCCAGCCTTGAATCCTGCTGTGTTCTTCATTGCGTGTCTGGCCAGGTTTAATTAGGATAAGGATAGATTAGATTAGAGGCTAAACTTGCCTATGCCAAGTGGGCCTCTGTACTTAACTAGTTTAGTTAATTAGATAGATTTATTTATGTTATTGGGGTAGTCCATGGCATGTGGGCCGCATCCCCCTTCTTGACTAGTCAATTTGACTTGGTCAAATTCGGATTAGTTTAAGTACAGATACCCCAGAAAATATAGAAAATATTTAAAACTTTAAAAAATCATATAAAATAATCTGTAGCTCGGATGAAAAAGTTTTATACATGAAAGTTGCTCAGAACGACGAGACGAATTCGAATACGTCGTCCGTTCGTCTGCCACATGTCCCTAGCATAGTGAACATGCAACAATCCACCTTCGGTCCGTCTGTCCAAAAACGCGAAACACCTGAAATACTTTTCCGGATGTTTTTCCCCTTCACCGGTATCACCTCCTACCGCGTTAGGGCACCCCTAGCACCGCTACTTGTCATGTCATGCATCGCTATGCATCTGTTTGCATTATATTCATTGTTTCTTCCCCTCTTATCTCCGACAGACTACGAGACCGACGCCGCTGCTACCCAGTATGACTACGGTGTTGACGACCCCTCTTTCTTGCCAGACCAACCAGGCAAGCCCCCCCTTGATCACCAGATATCGCCTACTCTCTTTCTACTGCTTGCATTAGAGTAGTGTAGCATGTTACTGCTTCCCGTCAATCCCATTTTGATGCATAGCCTGTCATTGTTGCTACAACTGTTGATACCTTACCTGCAATCCTAAATGCTTAGTATAGGATGCTAGATTATCATCAGTGGCCCTACATTCTTGTCAGTCTGCCATACTATACTATCGGGCCGTGATCACGTCGGGTGTTGATCACGGGTTTATACTACATATACATACTATACATGTTGTGACTAAAGTCGGGTCGGCTCGTTGAATACCCGCAAGTGATTTCGATGTTGGGGGCTGAAGGGGCAGGTGGTTCCACCCAGGTAGTGGTGGGCCTAGGTTCCCGACGGCCCCCGACTGTTACTTTGAGGCGGAGCGACAGGACAGGTTGAGACCGCCTAGGAGAGAGGTGGGCCTGGCCCTGGTCGGCGTTCATGGTTACTTCAAGATAACACATTTAATGAGATCTTGATATTTGATCCGAGTCTGGCCACTGGCCTATACGCACTAACCAACTACGCGGGGACAGTTATGGGCACTCGACGTCATGGTATCAGCCGAAGCCTTCGTGACGTCAGCGACTGAGCGACGCGCGCCGGGTTGGACTGGAATGCCTACTCTTGTATAAGGGAGGCTAGGTCTGCTCTCCGGCCGCCCTCACAACGTGTAGGTGTGCAATGGGCGATGGGCCCAGACCCCTGCGCCATAGGATTTAGACCGGCGTGCTGACCTCTCTGTTGTGCCTAGGTAGGGCTGCGACGTGTTGATCTTCCGAGGCCGGGCATGACCTAGAAAAGTGTGTCCGGATAAAGGGGATCGAGCGTGTTGGAAAATGTGGTGCACCCCTACAGGGAAATTAATCTATTCGAATAGCCGTGATCTTCGGTAACAGGACGACTTGGAGTTGTACCTTGACTTTATGACAACTAGAACTGGTTACTTAATAAAACACACCCTTCCAAGTGCCAGATACAACCCGGTGATCGCTCTCTAACAGGGCGATGAGGAGAGGATCGCCGGGTAGGATTATGCTATGCGATGCTACTTGGTGAACTTACCATCTACTCTCTTCTACATGCTGCAAGATGGAGGTGGCCAGAAGCGTAGTCTTCGACAAGACTAGCTATCCCCCTCTTATTCCGGTATTCTGCAGTTCAGTCCACATATGATACCCCTTTTCCATTTGATATCAATGCATACATATGTAGTGTAGCTCCTTGCTTGCGAGTACTTTGGATGAGTACCCACAGTTGCTTTGTTCCCCCTTTTCCCCTTCCTATACCCGATTTTGCGACCAGACAATGGAGCCCAGTAGCCAGACGCCACCGTCGACGACGACTCCTACTACACTTGAGGTTCCTACTACTACGTGCAGGCCGCTGACGACGACCAGGAATAGTTTAGGAGGATCCCAGGCAGGAGGCCCGCGCCTCTTTCGATCTGTATCCCAGTTTGTGCTAGCCTTCTTAAGGCAAACTTGTTTAACTTATGTCTGTACTCAGATATTGTTGCTTCCGCTGACTCGTCTATGATCGAGCTCTTGTATTCGAGCCTTCGAGGCCCCTGGCTTGTAATATAAAGCTCGTATTATTTTAATTTGTGTCTAGAGTTGTGTTGTGATATCTTTCCGTGAGTCCTTGCTCTTGATCGTACACATTTGCATATATGATTAGTGTACGGTCAAATCGGGGGCGTCACATACTTTTTGCGGTGTGTTTGTCGAGATCCGGTGAATTGTGGGTTTATGAACAAGTTTATCTATGAACAATATTTGATTCTTCTCTGAATTCTTATATGCATGATTTGATATCTTTGTAAGTCTTCTCGAATTATTAGTTTGGCTTGGCCTACTAGATTGATCTTTCTTGCAATGGGAGAAGTGCTTAGTTTTGGGTTCAATCTTGCGGTGTCCTTTTCCAGTGACAGTAGGGGCAGTAAGGCACGTATTGTATTGTTGCCATCGAGGATAAAAAGATGGGGTTTATATCATATTGCTTGAGTTTATTCCTCTACATCGTGTCATCTTGCCTAATGCGTTACTCTGTTCTTATGAACTTAATACTCTAGATGCATGCTGGATAGCGGTCGATGTGTGGAGTAATAGTAGTAGATACATAATCGTTTCGGTCTACTTGATACGGACGTGATGCCTATGTTTATGATCATGTCTAGATATTCTCATAACTATACGCTTTTCTATCAATTACGCGACAGTAATTTGTTCACCCACCGTAATATATGCTATCATGAGAGAAGCCACTAGTGAAACCTATGGCCCTCGGGTCTACTTTACATCATATTAATTTCCCGTCAACTAGCCATTTCTGTCATCGTTTATTTTGCAATCTTTACTTTCCAATCTATAAAACAAAAATACCAAAAATATTTATCTTATTATCTTCATCAGATCTCACTTTTTCAAGTGGCCGTGAAGGGATGATTGACAACCCCTTTATCGCGTTGGTTGCAAGGTTCTTATTTATTTGTGCAGGTATTAGGCGATTTGCGTGTAGTCTCCTACTGGATTGATACATTGGTTCTCAAAAACCGAGGAAAATACTTATGCTACTTTACTGCATCACCCTTTCCTCTTCAAGGGAAAACCAACACATGCTCAAGAGGTCGCAAGAAGGATTTCTGGCGCCGTTGCCGGTGAGGTTTACGTCAAGTCAAGTCAAGATTTGATCTCCCATCAACTTGCCAATTTCTGGCGCCGTTGCCGAGGAGATCTACGCCAAGTCAAGACATACCAAGTACCCATCACAAACTGTTATCCCTCGCATTACATTATTTGCCATTTGCCTCTCGTTTTCCTCTCCCCCACTTCACCCTTGCCGTTTTATTCGCCCTTCTTCCGTTCATCTATTTTCGCTTGCCTTTTGTTTACTTGTGTGTTGGATTGATTGTTTGTCACGATGGCTCATGATAATACCAAATTGTGTGACTTTTCCAATACCAACAATAATGATTTTATTAGCACTCCGATTGCTCCTTTTACCGATACTGAATCTCGTGAAATCAATACCGCTTTGTTGAATCTTGTTATGAAAAATCAATTTTCTGTCCTTCCTAGTGAAGATGCCTCTACCCATCTAAACAGCTTCGTTGATTTGTGTGATATGCAAAAGAAGAAAGATGTGGATAATAATATTGTTAAATTGAAGCTATTTTCGTTTTCGCTTAGAGATCGTGCTAAAACTTGTTTTTCTTCTTTGTGTAAAAATGTATTGATTCATGGAATAAGTGCAAAGATGCTTTTATCTCTAAGTATTTTCCTCCCGCTAATATTATTGATACGTCTTCATTGTATCTACTTTTCCAAACACTTTTGAACTTGTTTTGGACTCTAACTTGCATGATTTGAATGGAACTAACGCGGACTGACGCTGTTTTCAGCAGAATTGCCATGATGTTATTTTTGTGCAGAAATAAAAGTTCTCGGAATGACTTGAAACTTCACGGAGAATATTTTTGGAATATATAAAAAATACTGGCGAAATAATCAACGTCAGGGGGCCCACACCCTGTCCACGAGGGTGGGGGCGCGCCCACCCCCCCTGAGCCGTGCCCCCTTTCTCGTGGGCCCCCTGATGCTCCACCAACCTCAACTCCAACTCTATATATTCATGTTCGGGGAGAAAAAAAATCAGAGAGAAGGATTCGTCGCGTTTTACGATACAGAGCCGCCGCCAAGCCCTAATCTCTCTCGGGAGGGCTGATCTAGAGTCCGTTCAGGGCTTCGGAGAGGGGAATCCGCCGCCATCGTCATCATCAACCTTCCTCCATCACCAATTTCATGATGCTCACCGCCGTGCATGAGTAATTCCATCGTAGGCTTGCTAGACGGTGATGGGTTGGATGAGATTTATCATGTAATCAAGTTAGTTTTGTTAGGGTTTGATCCCTAGTATCCATTATGTTCTGAGGTTGATGTTGCTATGACTTTGCTATGCTTAATGCTTGTCACTAGGGCCCGAGCGCCATGATTTCAGATCTGAACCTATTATGTTTTCATGAATATATGTGAGTTCTTGATCCTATTTTGCAAGTCAATAGTCACCTACTATGTGTTATGATCCGGTAACCCTGAAGTGACAATAATCGGGACCACTCCCAGTGATGACCATAGTTTGAGGAGTTCATGTATTCACTAAGTGTTAATGCTTTGGTCCGGTACTCTATTAAAAGGAGGCCTTAATATCCCTTAGTTTCCAATAGGACTCCGCTGCCACGGGAGGGTAGGACAAAAGATGCAATGCAAGTTTTTTTCCATAAGCACGCATGACTATATTCAGAATACATGCCTACATTACATTGATGAACTAGAGCTAGTTCTGTGTCACCCTATGTTATAACTGTTGCATGAGGAATCACATCCGACATAATTATCCATCACTGATCCATTGCCTACGAGATTTTCACATATTGATCTTTGCTTATTTACTTTTCCGTTGCCACTGTTACAATCACTACAAAACAAATACTGTTACTTTTGCCACCGTTACCGTTATTTCCATATTACTTTGCTACTAAATACTTTGCTGCAGATATTAAGTCTTTCAAGTGCGGTTGAATTTACAACTCAATTGTTAATACTTGAGAATATTCTTTGGCTCCCCTTATGTCGAATCAATAAATTTGGGTTGAATACTCTACCCTTGAAAACTGTTGCGATCCCCTATACTTGTGGGTTATCAAGACTATTTTCTGGCGCCGTTGCCGGGGAGCATAGTTCTATTCTTTGTGTCACTTAGGATTTATATCTGTTGATCACTATGAGGAACTTGAAAGATGAAAGAACCAAGATTTTTCCCTCAACTACGAGGGGAGGTAAGGAACTGCCATCTAGCTCTACACTTGATTCATCTTCTGTTTTGAGTAAACTTGCGACACCTACACCTGCAATTTATTCTGATATGTCGCATGTTCACTAAAAGAAATATGTCAACTTATGACCTTCTGTCAGTGACCCTCGAAGAATTGGTCATAAATTTATGACCATTTTAGATCAATTGGTCAAAAGCTGTTCAGGGGGCTTCAAACCCTAAACCATTGCGACCATTTTGGTCAGAAAGGTCGTAATTTCCTTACACGAAATGGTCACAAAGCAAACAGTGCTAGTCCGCTGCCTTATTTCTAGTTGTTAATGACCAATATAGATGGTCATAACCTTGTAGATTGTGGTGGGTTGTGATGACTAGGCGCCATCTCATCAGTTTTGCCTATGTGTCATGTCCATGTGGCAGTTTTTGCCCTAGGTTGTGAAGCAACCTATATTTCTATCATTCCCAAAATTCCCAAAAAAATCTCATAAATTCTTTGGGTCATATCTTCATCAAATATGTAAAAATCCTTCCTTGCCTAGTTCAAAACTAATTCAACAATATTCATTTTCCTATTATGTTCACAACAACACTTTATGAAGGAAGTGCTATTTATATATTCTTGATTGCCCTACGAATTTTTGGGCACTCTTTCCTATCCAAATCATTACCGCATGACAAAATTCAGCTCCATTTTCCTAGCAAATCTTCCTCGGCAAATTTCCAAAGTTTTTGTCCACCTAGAAGCATTGTGAAGGAAGTACCTTTTTTATATCTCTAAATGACATGAAATTTATACAGTTTCTTCATATGCCCAAATTATCACCCTCCTCCAAATTGCAGCTCAGTCAAATCATCTATGTGAGCCCAGGTTCAATTTATATTTTATGGCCAAATTGGCACGTTGCAAAGCAAGTGTTATATAGACCCCTCCTATTACCCTCAAACTTTTCGGGCACTCTTCCATACCCAAATCATTGCCACATGATAATATTCAGCTCAATTTTCCTAGTAAATCTTTCTCGGGAAATTTCCAAAGTTTCTACCTCGAGAGAAGCTTTGTGAAGTAAGTACTAGCTAGGCTTACCCAAATGATCTGAAAATTGACCAGCGCATGACCATACCTAAGTAACTTACCTACACCAATTTTGAGCTCATTTCATTCATCCAATCTCTCTCACTAGTTTTCCCAAGTTTCTGTCCATAGAAGAGCATTGTGAAGGAAGTACTACTTTGGCATGTCCAAATGGTATCAATTTTCTACAATGCTTTCCTATGCCCAAATAACCATCCTCCACAAAATTTTAGCTCAATCCATTCATTATTTTGAGCCCATCTTCAACATTCATATTTTTGTCCAGCGTGGTACTTTGCAAAGCAAGTACCACCTAGGATCCTCCTTTTGAGCTAAAAATTTGTGAAGACATTCTCCTTAGTAGATGATCATCCTCAGCCAAAACTCACGCCCATTGGCCATGTGCATTTCCCGTACCGCTAATCAAACACTTGGCTGCTAATTCATGTTTGAGCATCGATCGGTCTTCTCGTGAGAATCTTATGTTGTAATTTTCTTCCTAGCACCAACCTGGGGAGTGCCCAACCCACTAGACATGCCTAAGCCGCCCAGAACACATGGCAACATTACGGTCACGCGGTGACCACGCGACGGGCATGCGAGTTTACGCGCTCTAGAGTTGAGGCCCTCGGCCACCGCCCAAACCTCGATGTATCGCCACAAAACCATGTATTTATGATTAAATAGGTCCTTATGTAACTAGAAATGATTTTTGGAAAAAATAAATAGCAAACTATGAGGCAGCTGCAGTTCAAATTTGACCCGCTTCCAACTGAATCGGCGGAAATTTGTCTTTTTCACGAGAGGTGGATCAAAAATTTTTACACCCAACCATTTTGTAAATTGTGCATTAAATATGGCCTAGTATTTTATAAAAATGATTTGGTCCAATTTTGCAACAATTATTTGGTAGTTCCTTCACAAAAAAACCTCCTTTCGGGCACTCGAAAAATGGAAAATGGTTTTTTCGTCCAACGAAAATGAAAACTTCCTTAGGCAACATTGTTTGCCATTCCAATATGCACCCTTGTGCACAATATGAGATCATTTGAACAAACTATGCCATGAATGTGGCCATAAGATTGATCATTTGGCTTGAAAGCCATTGATCTCCACACATGATAGCTCGTTTCTGAGAACACTTTTTTAAAATAATTGCCGTATTACAAGTTTGTTATTTTTCCTAGGAACTTGGCCACATATGATGACACAATGCGAAGGTTTCCCAATTTTTTGATTTTTTTGAATTTTTTATACCCGTTTCAAAATGCGGTCAAAACGGCGGGAATGACCGTTCCTAGCTAGTGGTTGAATCTTGGAATTTTTTTGGTGTTTCTCTGATTAAATAGATACTTTTGTACCTATAAATGATTTTTGTAAAAAATAAATAGCAAACTATGAGGCATCCGCAGTTCAAATTTGACCCGCTTCCAGCTGAATCGGTGGAAATTTGTCTTTTTCACCAGAGGTGGATCAAAACTTTTTACACCCAATAATTTGGTCAATTCTGAATTAAATATGGCCTAGTATTTTAGAAAAATGATTTGGTCCAATTTTGCAACAAATATATTATAGGTCCTTCAGAAAAAAACTCAGTTTGGACACTCAAAAAATGATTAAAAATAGCTAGAAAGATCAGAAATGCATACAAATTGGTGCTCATCCATAAAATGTGGTCTAGCTTGAGTGAAAATTTGTATAATGCCCTTTTGCAAAATATTTTTGATAGTTGCTTCACAAAATAGCTCTATCTTTAGTACTTGGAAATTATTTTAAATCACAGATTTCTCGGACCAATCAGAACACTTCTCACGGATCACCCCACTCTATGTGATCTGAACCGTCCATACCAGGCGAATCCAACGTCTCTCACTCCACTCCTCAGCGGGCCAACCCAAACCCTCACTCCACTCCTCTCCCCTCTCTCCCCCGATTCAGATCCACTCGCAGCCGCCACCTACCTCCCGCCCCCGATTCAGATCCTCTCTCTCTCTCCCCGATCCAGATCGACGCCGCCTCCCTCCCTCTCTCTCTCCCCGATCCAAATCGACGCCGCCTCCCTCTCTCTCTCTCGCTTCCCGTCGCCGGCGGTGGTGCCCTCCTTCCCTCACCCTCTCCTCCTCCCCTCCTCATGGCGCGTCCACCACACCATGAATCCCGGCGACCCACCCCGTCTCCGCGCCCGCCTCGGCAACCACCTCCGCTGCGCCGGCTCATCTACCCCGTCTCCCCGTCCCATCCATGTCCGTGCTGGCTTCGTCTCTGTCTCCTTTCGTGGGAGGTGACCAGCACCCGGCGCCGCGGCGGGGGAGGGGCGGCGGAGGCCTCATGTAGATCCCATCGGGATCCCGTCAGGATCACGACGCGGACGCATGCCCAGACGCCATGACCCGTCTCCCTCCCCTCCTCTAATCAGGAAGGAGAGGCCAGGCACCGGCCATGAACTCGCTCTGCCTGGGAGGCCGCTCGCCATCAAGGTCACCCCACCCCCTCTTGGATCTGCTCTTCCTCCTTTCCCTTCCCTTCCCTAACGCGCGCCATTTTCTTCCTCACGCAGGGTTGCAGGCGATTCGATCAGGTCCGGGAGCTGGCGGACATGCTAACCCGCGAACCCGTCATGCAGCGCGCCTTCCTCCCCAAGGAGCGGCCTACTCGGTCGTCGGTGGGTACGCGCAGTGGCCCGAAGGAGCGCATGCTCACTCCAAGCGCGAGGGGGGACGCGCCGGATCTCGCGGGGCAAGTGCGCCAGCGACCTGAGGTATACTTCCTTCACTTCCTGATCTGGAGACGTCCCTGTTTGAGCTTATACCAAAGAGACGTCCCTGTTTGAGCTGAAGTTTATATCCAAATAGGACGATTGAGATGTCACTTGAGCTACTAGACAGGCAGGATTAGTCTATGTGTGTACTAATTCAGCTACTAGATATAGATAGGAGTGCAGCATGATTACATTGACTAGTCTGTACGCGTAGGTACTACTGTATCTGGTTGGCGTTGAAGTCAACTTAGAAGACCAACGATTTTTCTACCTCAGTCAGGAGTATTATGCCTAGACAGAGCATGGTTTCTCAATCAAGTTTCTTGCTGCACACACTACATTCTAAATAGATTTATTAACTTGATCTTAGAGCTATTTATGCAACAATATCACAAAACTGACAGTGATGTGAATTTGTTAAGGGAGGTAGCTGCTTTTATGTGATCAGAGGCATAAACAGTGCAGTTTTAATTTTCCAGTATGTCTTTGAGGTAATAATGTCATGGAAGTCCTTGGTAATACTCATATGAGTGCTTAGTATACTCACATCATGGTCTACACGGTGTCAGTTATCAACTAGCTGTAACCCATATTAGTGCTTAGTATACTCATGAAAAGGGTTATTTCTCCACCTGGAGTTCACGGTTTATGCAGCAGCTGTTCTTCTACCAATCTGTTGCTCGATTGTGTTGTGGATTCATATGATATTGGTGTACACTCAATTTGGTTATTTCTTGCTAGTTCTGCTACTAGTTGCTGTGTAATCCTAGTACTACAGGTGGATCAATCTCCCCCTCCCTCTCACCCCCGTCTCTGTCTCTGCAGGTAGGACAGGAGGAACAACGACAAGCGACGGGATGAAGTCCGGCCATGGAAACCCACCGCAGCCTTCAAGACCTCGACGGCGGTCGGTGCTATGGTATGAATCCTTCCTCCACTTCAAGACCTCTACGTATGGCGGTCGGCAGCACGCGCGCGCATTGCACTCTTCCTCTTGCTCTGTTCCTGGGCTGATGCTGGCGGCGGTGCAGGGGATCCTGATCAACATGCAGTTCCCGGGGCCACAGATCGACGCCGTCACCAACGACAACATCGTCATCAACGTCTTCAACAACCTGATCTGATATTGTTCTGAGATCCAGTGGCATCTCTATCCTCTTACAACTAATAACATTTTTTAACTTCTTTTGGCCGTGCTTTCACTTTCACTACAGACCAGATCAGTGGTGAATGAAAGAAACAAGTGCACAACTAGTATCAGTGGGCTTGTATTTTTCTTGTGTAGCTACTCTGCACTTGTTGTACAACAAGTTGATCACTATCTACCTTGCTGGGAATTTTCACTTTATATAAAAGTTTAAGAGGCAAATGCTGGGAGTTCCAGTCTTGTCTGATGGCTAGGAACTCAACTCTGCTTCTTGTTGTTGGAGTTTCAGGTTTGTTGCATAGTTCGTAGCTTCAAGTGTACTCTGGCTTCTAGCCGCAGTGCACTACAAATTATTATAGAATTACGAAGTGTACACAACATTGCACCTTACACATTCTTCTCTTGTGAAATCAAATGCCATGACTGGGCATTCTTTTATCAACTTGCTGTACACTTCCTCTGCTTTAGGTTACTGCATAACTTGTGCCTTTTAACTTGATGTACATAGCATGCAATATTTTACTGTATCACATTCACACTTGCTGTACACTTGCTCTGCTTTAGGTTAATGTTGGTGGTTTTGTTCTACTTGGATGCATTGGTACCCATCATCGAGTGAACGGATGCAACAGCGGCAAGAAGCTCATGGCTGTGTGCATCTAAAGCACACCATGGACACCATCCACTTCCTCATCAATGCTAACTCAATCCAGATCATCGTTGACACTATCATCCACAGGTATCTTCCTTGGTTCCCTTTATTCTCTCCTGCCTTTGTGAAGTTTAGTATGCGTGTGCTGACGAGTATTGTTAGATCTTGCCAGTTGAATGTATGGTCGTGATAGTAGAATGGTATTTTGTTTTAGGCGCAATGTGTTGTAGTGCAGATTTTTGCACAACCTGCATATGTGCCATGCATATTCATATCGTGTCTCTGTTTCTTATATGAACTACTATCTCATTTTAACTAGCTCGACAACAAAAAGCATGGTACTAGCTGAATGTTGAATGGTCTGTTCTTGAATGGTCCGTTCATAATATATTTGCCCCAGTTTTTCTCATTCTTTTCTGATTCATGTAATAGGATGACAGAGGAAGACATGTTGCTGTTTTGTTTGGTCTCAGCCCTGACTATCGCCGTCGAGCGAGTCCGGCGTGTTGTTCATCTGATTATGGTTCCAGCCCTGACTACCAAAGTTTTTGTCCTGTTGAAGTTGCATAGAAATATGAGAGAGTCCAGCGAGTCCAGGAGCTTGTGAAGTAGTACTATATTACACTTGTAGAGCTTGTAAAGTATTGTATTACACATGGCCCTTTGTAATGGCACGGATAGAGCTTGTAAAGTATTGTATTATGTGATCTGGTTGCTCTTGTTTAAGTATTATGTGTGTTTTTTGTCTCTGTGAATCTAAATACTGCTTGAAATATGAAGAATATGAGTCTGATAGATGGGACCTACTTACCTGACAAATGGAAACCTGTTACCAGAACCTAACAATTGGGACCCATCTGACTAGTGGACCCATTTAATAAAAAAGAAATGAAATTGTTTAGCCAAAATGGCCGCGGCCCAACAATAAAAAAGGCTGCCATATTGGGCTTGGCCCATGATCCTAACCAAAAATTGATGGAAAAAATATAAAAAAGGCCGAATTGTTGGGCTAGGCCCATGTAGAAAATCGAATTGGACCGGGCTGAATCTTGTGCCACGTCAGATTGCCACGCTGGATGCCTACGTGGCCTGGGGAGGTTGCTAGTGACCAAAACGCCACAGTAGACGTATTTTGGTCATAAACGTTTGCGACCATTCCAGAAGAAAGGTCGCTATAGTCAGTTTACGACGCCCAGCTTTTGACCTTATGTTTTTGGTCACAAAAAGGTCATAAATGGAAATTTGTGACCTTTCAGTGACCAATAGTGGTGGTCACAAGTTGACATATTTCTTGTAGTGGTTATTGATGATGCCACTTCTGCTATGCATGATGCTTATGATGGAACTACTTCTATGGTTGATAATATTGTGCCATTAGGTGAATTTCTTGATGAACAACTTGCTAGGGTTAGAGAGAATGAAATTATTGAAACTGATAATATTGATGAAAGTGATGATGAAGATTCTCCCCCTAGATATGAATTGCCTGTTGTGTGTGAGGGTTATGTTATGGATGAAGAAACTGCTAGAGACTTTTTAGCTTGCAATGATAGATATGATCTTAAGAAACTGTTAGCTAACCTGAAAGAAAAGTCTTTGAATGCTAGAATGAAATATGACCCTCCTTTTGCTACTTCACCTATCTGTATCTCTGATAAGGATTATGATTTCTTTGTTGATCCTGATTTAATTATATTGGTTGAATCTGATCCTTTTTATGGCCATGAATCTGAAACTGTTGTGGCACATCTTACTAAATTGAATGATATAGCCACCTTGTTCACTAATGAGGAGAAAATTCGTTACTACTATATCCTTAAGTTATTTCCGTTCTCATTAAAGGGTGATGCTAAAACATGGTTTAATTCTCTTGATCCTGGTTGTGTGCATAGTCCCCAGGATATGATTTATTACTTCTCTGCTAAATATTCCCCCGCTCATAAGAAACAAGCTGCCTTAAGGGAAATATATAATTTTGTGCAAATTAAAGAAGAGAGTCTCCCACAAGCTTGGGGGAGGATTCTCCGATTACTAAATGCTTTGCCTAATCATCCTCTCAAGAAAAATGAAATACTTGATATCTTTTATAATGGACTAACCGATGCTTCCAGAGACGACCTGGATAGTTGTGCTGGTTGTGTTTTCAGGGAAATAACTGTTGGTCAAGCTGAATTGCTATTGAATAATATGTTGAGTAATGAAAATGATTGGACACTTCCTGAACCAACTCCTAAGACAACTCCGAAGAAAAGGGGTATAGTATTTCTCAGTCCCGAAGATATGCAAGAGGCAAAGAAATCTATGAAAGAAAAGGGTATTAAAGCTGAAATGTTAAGAATTTACCACCTATTGAACAAATACATGGTCTTGATAACCCGACATGGGTAGTAAAGGTAAATTCTTTCTATATATTTGATGAAGGTGATATTCCTCGTAATAAGTCTGCTAGCCAATGCTTGGATGAGTTTGATAATTTTATTGTTAAGCAAGAAAACTTCAATGCTTATGTTAGTAGACAATTGAAATGCAATGCTTATATGATTGAACACTTGAGTGGTTATATGGATAGAGTTAAAGGAGAACTTAAACTTATTAGTAAACATGCTTCTATGGTTACCACTCAAGTAGAACAAGTACTTAAAGCTCAGAATGATTTGCTCAATGAATTAGATAATAAGAAAAAGGATAATTTTGTTAGAGTTGTGACTACATGGGGTAAAATGACTTAGGAACCTTTGTATCCTGAGGTCCACCCTAAGATAATTGAGCAAGATTCTCAGAGAATTAATGTTGATGCACCTAGTCCTTCTAAGAAGAAGAAAAAGAAAAATGATAGGACTTTGCATGCTTCTAATGAACCTGTTGTTGACATACCTGAGAATCCCAATGATATTTCTATTTCTGAAGCTGAAACACAATCTTGTAATGAACATGAACCTAGTGATAATGTTAATGATGATGCTCATATTGATGCTCAACCTAGCAATGACAATGATGTAGGGATTGAACCTGTTGTTGATCTTGATAACCCACAATCAAAGAATCAACTTATGATAAGAGATACTTCATTGCTAGTAAGCACGGTAAAGAAAGAGAACCGTGGGTTCAGAAACTCATGCCTTTTACTCCTAAACCATCCAAGAAAAAAGGATGATGACGATTGTGAGCGCTTTGCTGAAATGATTAGACCTATCTTTTTGCGTATGCGTTTGACTGATATGCTTAAAATGAATCCGTATGCTAAGTACATGAAAGATATTGTTACAAATAAAATAAAGATACCGGAACCTGAAATTTCAACCATGCTTGCTAATTATACTTTTAAGGGTGGAATACCAAAGAAATTTGGAGATCCGGGAGTACCAACTATACCATGCTCCATGAAAAGAAACTATGTTAAAACTGCTTTATGTGATCTTGGAGCCGGTGTTAGTGTTATGCCTCTTTCTTTATATCGTAGACTTGATTTGAATAAGTTGATACATACTGAAATATCTTTGCAAATGGCCGATAAATCAACTGCTATACCTGTCGGTATTTGTGAGGATGTGCCTGTTGTGGTTGCAAACATTACTATTTTAACAGACTTTGTTATTCTTGATATTCCCGAGGACGATAGTATGTCTATTATTCTTGGTAGACCCCTTTTGAATACTGCAGAGGCTGTTATTGATTGCAACAAAGGCAATGTCGCTTTTCAAGTTAATGGTAATGAGCATACGGTACACTTTCCGAGGAAACAACCTCAAGTCCACAGTATGAATTCTATTGGAAAAATTCCAACGATTATTATTGGAGGTTTTGAATTTCCTCTTCCTACTGTCAAGAAGAAATAAGATATTCTTATTGTTGGGGACGTGCATATCCCCGTTGAGGTAACCAGGTGTTATTCAAAAATTCTCCAGTTTCATGTTATTTGAAAAGAGTTTGTTAACAAGACTTGATCAACCTTGTTAGTGGATTCCTTTTGATGAGCATGAGATGGATGAAGTTAGAAAGCACAACTCTCTGTACCCTCCTTTTACTTTCTGTTATTTAGATTAAATAAAGCAAAAATAGTATTTTCTGTCTGTTTTCTGAATTATCCTTGCAATAAAAAAATACCTCGAAAATAAAAGTTCTCCAAATATCCTGAAAATTTTATATGATTTTTTCTAGAATATTTAAGAATATTTGGCACTGAGAACACACCAGGGGGCCTCACAACCTGGCCACGAGGGTCCAGGGCGCGCCCACCCCCCTGGGGCATGGCCCCTGGCTCATGGACCCCACGTGGGCCCCCTCCACTTATTCTTGCACCCACACACTTCGTCTTCCTCCAGAAAAAAGTCCTCCACTAGCTCAAACCCGAGCTCTAGCTCATCTTGCTGCCATTTTCGATCTCCTTGCCCAAAGCTCCACTCACGAAACTGCTTTCGGGAATTGTTCTTCGGTATGTGACTCCTCCAATGGTCCAATTAGTTTTTGTTCTAGTACTTTATTTATTGCAATTTTTTGCTTCTTAGGTGACCCTGTTCTTGAGCTTGCATGTCAAATTTATGTGGTCAAAAGTAGTTTTAATGCATGATATGGGCTCTAGGCACTTGTAGGAGTAGTTGCCATCAATCTTGTTGAGTTTGATTCACTTTTATTTTGAGTCACTAGAAATTTCAGAAATTTTTCAGAAAAAGAAAATGATGAAGAGATTGTTGAGGGGCTCCTCGAGCCAAAGCTCGAAGCATAAGCAAAGTGAAGAGAATAAGAAGCCCAAATATAATCTCCCTCGCACTGCAGAAGTTTGGCCGTGCGAATGGCCTTGTGATGAGTTCTTGAGAGCAGCCGATATATATGAGGACTTTTATTATTTGGCTGAGAATGCAGGCCTCGTCGACTTCCTCCGCGACCAGCGTGAACAGTATCTCCTTCTCACTAATATTTTCATGCACATTTTTTAGTTTCATGCTAAGAAATCACCACCTTTGGTGGAATTTCACTTATATGATGAGGTTAAGGAGATGTCACTATATGAATTTTCTCGGGTCTGTAAGATACCCTGTGCGGGAAACATAGAGGAACCACATCATAATGATGTGGAGGGATTTATTGATATGATTATTGTAGGGGGAACGAGGTCAGTTTCTGATGCAAGGATTACTAGCATACATTTTCCTGTTCTACGTTACTTTGCAATATTTGCTAGTAGATGCTTAATTGGTTGTGGGAATAGTGGAAATCTCAGTGCTCCTGATATTGTTATTTTGCGCCATGCTTTGTTTCATGATACCACTTTCAGTTTAGGCGCTATTGTTGCTAAATGGTTAAATCTGAACCACACAAAGGTTCCCATCTTTGGAGGCATCTTTGCTTCGCGCCTTGCTGCACACTTTAACATACCTCTTAGGTATTAATAGAAAGAGGAAAAGTTGTTGGCCCCTATTTTTGTAGATTATAAGAGTATGGTAGCACATGATTTTATAGTTAAGGATAAGAAGAAGATGCTTAAATATAGATTGATATTTGATAAAAACTACTATGAGATTATTACTTTGCCTGCTCCCTCTTTGTTTAACATATTTTCAGGCACGTACCTCGTGTTGCCGGAGGCCGTTCATGCATACTGGAGCCTGACATCAGCTCCAGAGCCTGAGCTGGAGCCACCACTTGATCCTTACCGTCAGTTTGTTTATCAGTGGGATCCGGAGGAGATCGCCAACCAATGACACCCAGAAGACACTCCTCCGTACACTAGAGAGGGCAGTGATACGTCTCCAACGTATCTATAAATTTTGATGTCTCCATGCTATATTATCTACTGTTTTGGACATTATTGGGCTTTATTATCCACTTTTATATTATTTTTGGGACTAACCTACTAACCGGAGGCCCAGCCCAGAATTGCTGTTTTTTGCCTGTTTTAGGGTTTCGAAGAAAAGGAATCTCAAACGGAGTCCAAACGGAATGAAACCTTCGGGAACGTGATTTTCTCACCGAATACAACTCAGGAGACTTGGACCCTACGTCAAGGCACGTAACAGGAGGCCACGAGGTAGAGGGGCGCGCCCTACCCTACCAGGCGCGCCCCCACCCTCGTGGGCTCCCTGTTGCTCCACCGACATACTTCTTCATCATATATATATCCACGTACCCCCAAATGATCAGAAATGGAGCCAAAAACCTAATTCCACCGCCGCAACTTTCTGTATCCATGAGATCCCATCTTGGGGCCTGTTCTGAAGCTCTGCCGAAGGGGGCATCGATCACGGAGGGCTTCTACATCATCATCCAAGCCCCTCTGATGAAGTGCGAGTAGTTTACTTCAGACCTATGGGTCCATAGTTAGTATCTAGATGGCTTCTTCTCTCTTTTTGGATCTCAATACAATGTTCTCCCCCTCTCTCGTGGAGATCTATTCGATGTAATCTTCTTTTTGCGGTGTGTTTGTTGAGACCGATGAATTGTGGGTTTATGATCAAGTCTATCTATGAATAATATTTGAATCTTATCTGAATTCTTTTATGTATGATTGGTTATCTTTGCAAGTCTCTTCGAATTATCAGTTTGGTTTGGCCTACTAGATTGGTTGTTCTTGCCATGGGAGAAGTGCTTAGCTTTGGATTCGATCTTGCGGTGTCCTTTCCCAGTGACAGAAGGGGCAGCAAGGCACATATTGTATCGTTGCCATCGAGGATAACAAGATGTTTTTTTTATCATATTGCATGAAACTATCCCTCTACATCATGTCATCTTGCTTAAGGCGTTACTCTGTTTTTAACTTAATACTCTAGATGCATGCTGGATAGCGGTCGATGAGTGGAGTAATAGTAGTAGATGCAGAATCATTTCGGTCTACTTGTCTCGGACGTGATGCCTATATACATGATCATACCTAGATATTCTCATAAGTATGCTCAATTCTGTCAATTGCTCAACAGTAATTTGTTCACCCACCGTAGAATACTTATGCTCTTGAGAGAATCCACTAGCGAAACCTATGGCCCCCGGGTCTCTTTCTCATCATATCAATCTCCATCACTTTATTATTGCTTTGCTTTTACTTTTTACTTTGCATCTCTATACCAAAAATACCAAAAATATTATTTATCATCTCTATCAGATCTTACTTTCGTAAGTGACCGTGAAGGGATTGACAACCCCTAAGCGCGTTGGTTGCGTTGAGCTATTGTTTTTGTGTAGCTACGAGGGACTCGCGCGTAGCCTCCTACTGGATTGATACCTTGGTTCTCAAAAACTGAGGGATATACTTACGCTACTTTGCTGCATCATCCTCTCCTCTTCGGGGAAATCCAACGCAGTGCTCAAGAGGTAGCAGGCAGCCTTGAGCCGTGGCCATAGACCAACTTAGGCCAAAAGCCTAAGCTTGGGGGAGTACGTATTTCTCACCGACATTACATTCATGTTCACACACTCATTCTAGTTGTCGGTGCTCATACTTTTTCATTGTACTATCCATGCTAGTTTACTTTCTTTTCCAGCATTCTTCTTGTGTGTTTGAAAACCCTTAAGAAAAACCAAAAAAATTAGTTGTAGCTTTTAGCTAGTTTACTTTCCATGCTTGTAGTAGTAATTAAAAAGAAAACCCAAAAAGATTTCTCGTTCTTCTTTTGCTTGTTGGGAGCTTTCCCGTGTAAATAGTTTTATTCTATTTCTTTTCTTTGGGGTCGAGAGGAGAAGACCATAATGAAAATGCTGAAGTGGCTCTTATATGCATTATTAATTGACTTAACAAAGAGCCTATATTACCTTGTCTTCTCCCTTGTATTGAATGCTTGCAGATTCCAGCTTAGTCCAATGCACGTGCATTGTTATTATTATCCACACCATTCGGTCATGCAAGTGAAAGGCAATAATGACAATATACGATGAACTGATTGAGATGATAAAAGCTGGTATGAACTCGACCTATCACTAGTGCAGAACCGGGCAATAGCACCGGTTCCTAAGGCCCTTTAGTGCCGGTTCGGTAACCGGCACTAAAGTGTGGGCACTAAAGGCCCCCTGTCGGTGTCAAAACCGGTGGATCTCCGGTAGGGGGTCCCGAACTGTGCGTCTAGGCGGATGGTAACAGGAGACGGGGGACACGATGTTTTTACCCAGGTTCGGGCCCTCTCGATGGAGGTAAAACCCTACTCCTGCTTGATTGATCTTGATGATATGAGTATTACAAGAGTTGATCTACCACGAGATCGAAGAGGCTATACCCTAGAAGCTAGCCTATGGTATGATTGTTGTTGTTGGTCCTACGGACTAAACCCTTCGGTTTATATAGACACCGGAGGGGGCTAGGGTTACACAGAGTCAGTTACAAGGAAGGAGATCTACATATCCATATTGCCAAGCTTGCCTTCCACGCCAAGGAGAGTCCCATCCGGACACGGGACGAAGTCTTCAATCTTGTATCTTCATAGTCCAACAATCCGGCCAAAGGATATAGTCCGGTTGTCCGGATACCCCCTAATCCAGGACTCCCTCAGTAGCCCCTAAACCAGGCTTCAATGACGATGAGTCCGACGCGCAGATTGTCTTCGGCATTGCAAGGCGGGTTCCTCCTCCAAATACTTCATAGAAGATTTTGAACATGAGGATCGTGTCCATCTCTACAAAACAAGTTCCATATACCACCGTAGAGAGAATAATATTTCCATAAATCTAATTTGCTGACGTACCCGGTAGTGTGACATCACACCACAGCCAGGTCTGTATTCGAATCGTTTTTCATAACCAATCTCAGCGTGTTTCGCGAGGCATTTCCTTGGCACGTCTTGTCAAAGCAGAGATCGTGTCCCCTTTATTACGGGATTCTCATCAATACGGACATGGGTAACCCAACCATGCCTATTGGTAGGACTCCTAGATCTTAGGCAAGTCCCAAACGACCACGAGGAGGACGCTTGATATTCACCCTCTTTATAAAGGGGACAAGGCTTTTTCTTTTTTCCCTCTCGTGCTCAATCAAATCCTTCCCCCGCCTCGAGTTCTAACACCCAAAACTTAGGTCAGGTGCTTCCGACCTTCAACTATGTCCGGATCCAACCTTCAAGGTCGGTGGATGCCTTCCTCCATCACGGAGGAGGACATCAAGAGGTTGAGAGAGGCCAGATATCTGACCGCCGAAATTTCGCATCGGCTGCCTGCCTGAGGGTAGGTCGTCCCTACTCCCGAACCCAACGAGAGCGTTGTGTTCGTCTCCCGCTTCCTCCGAGGACTAGGCCTCGCTCTGGATCCCTTTGTTAGGGGTCTTATGTTCTATTATGGGCTAGATTTTCACGATCTGGCCCCGGATTCCCTTCTTCACATCTCGACATTTATTGTCGTATGTGAGGCCTTCCTCCGCATTACCCCTCACTTCGGCCTGTGGCTCAAGACCTTCGATGTGAAGCTGAAGATGGTCGAGGGGCAGCACGCAGCGTGCGGAGGCGCTTTAATAAGCAAAATCGCTGACGCTCCATGGCCTGAGGGTTGCTTCCCAGAGGTGTCCGGATTGTGGCAGAGGGAGTGGTTCTACATCACAGCTCCCCGAAGTGCCAAGTGGGTAGCTGCCCACACCTTTCGCTCAGCCCCCCCACCACAACTGATGTCATGGATCAGCAGGGGGCTGAGCTGGGGTCCATCCAAGGACGTGCCAATACCGCAAAGCTGTATCCGAGATCTCTTTGAGAGAGATTTCAGTCTGGTTACGGTAGTGCAAGTTATGCTAGTCCGTCAAGTCCAGCCTTGCAAATGCCGGCCCCTTCGCATGTGGGAATTTAACCCAGAAGGACTGTGACGCACGAAGAGATGTACAAATTGTTCTTCGGACCACAAATAATGTGTCCGGACATCACTGAGGATGCAGGTCTGAGCTGCAATCGCCCAGATACCCAAGTAAGTAGCCCCGCATCCAAACACACTATCTGTTTATTTATTGCAACGTTGCCCTTAAAAGAGCCGCTCCTTGACCAGGATTGGATAGCGAAGGCCAAGTTGATCAGGTGTCCGCCCTCCCTCCCTGAGACCTCACCAAATCCCGTGCTAACCAGGATGCTGGAGATTGCGCCTTATGAAGCACCCTCAGGAGAAGATAAAGGGGGGGAACAAGGAGGCTAGCGCCTCCGCGAAGGAGGTTAGCCGGGGAGGAGGAACTGAAACTTCCTCTCCCCAGGGAAGGAAGAGAACCGCCTCTGAGGACCCGAAGACAATGGTCTCCAAACGGGGGAAGAAATCTCCGCCGGAGGGTCCTGCCCTGGGGGATACCCTGGCCGCACTATGCCCTCAAGGGGATCAGCCCTCCACCGAGCTGTAAGTAAAAGGGTACTTAATCTCACTTTACTTCTGAGGAAAATAATCGAAGCATTTATCTTGCAGTTTGGATCTTAGCCCTTCTCAGCAGAGCTTGTCTTCAGGGGATCTTCTTCCAGAGATGATGGAGAGCAAAACACCTCCCCCTGCCACACCGCCTCACGAGGCGGGCGATCCCGAGGTGTCGTCGCGGAGGGTTTCTCCTGATCCGGCAAGGCCAGAAGGTAATCCTATGGCCACCCGAAGTCCTTAGTATCCGGCTCTTCAAGAGAGCAATCAAAAGAGTTCGGCACCGTCTGGTGTGCGGTCAGACGTACTGAGGGATCTGCTAGAGCAAGTGGCTATCTCAGAAGAGCACCGCACGTTGATGGGTACGGTGATTGAAAGGATTTTGTCCGCCAAAAGCGGGTTGCATGAAGCCTTTATGAGTCTACTGACGGGTTTTGAGGTACACGAAATGATGTACATTGTTGACAGCACCGCACATTTTTAGATGTGCCCCGTGTAGATAGTAGCCCCTGATACTCTGGTTGTCGTTGAAAACGGCGGCAAACAGAGGATCATAGTCCCAGGTAATAACCAGACCACCTTTATGTGCAGGTGGTTGAAGCTCCGGTGGCTAGCCGGACTGATGGGTTTGCCGAACTAAGGCGGCAACTAGATGCGGTAGATGCCGACATCGTGCTTGTCAACAAGCGGCTTGACGAGGCACAGGGTAGGTGATTTTTCTGGTGATTGTCACATAATAAGAGCAGCATGATGCCAGTATCTTTAATATGTTGTGACTGCAGATGGAGCTGCCACCATGGAGACCCTTTGGGCGGAGCTTGCCCGAGCCAAGGAGCAAGCAAGGAGTAGCAATACGGCCGCTTTAAAGGCGGCCGAAGAGTTAAGGGCCGAACAGGCCGCGCATTATGAGAGCAAAGAAAAAATAGCCAAGATGGCTGTAGAGTTAAAAGATGCTGCTGACCGTTACCAGCTTCTTGAAGAAGAAAACCGGGCAAAGGTGACGGACCTGGAAAAGGCCCGGGTGGCTGCCAAGGAAGCCCACTCCAAAATTAGAGCGACGAAGGAGGAGCTGCATCAAGCTGTGGATATTGTATCTGGGAAGCCCTTCTTGTTGCGGACTAAGTTCGGGGATCCGAAGTATGCACCTCTGGACCGGCTATGGAGTTCCATGGACGCCTACGTGGATTTGGCTGCAAGTGCTGCTGATGCGGCCGAGTACTTCAAGGATCGGAAAGATCACGAAGTGGAAAAACTGTTTTGGTCACAGTTTCATGCTCCATCCCGTCCGCTGCTGTTGAATGAGCAAATGGCCGAGTGGGCCGAGCTCCATAGATTATCCGGACTTGCCATGAGGTCCGTCGTGGATCATCTGTGGCCGGGAGGGCTAAGGCCGTATAGCTACTTTAGCTTAGTGCAACAATTCCTTGGTGATGTGCCACACATCGAGGTTGTAAAGAGGTCGACGTGCATAGAAGGCTCGCGGATGGCCCTTGCCCGTGTCAAAACATACTGGGCAGAGATGGATGCCACCACTGTTGCGGTACAGGGTTCGGCCATAGGCCGAGTGGCTGCCGAGCACTACTTTGAAGAAGTTCTTGAAGGCGCTCGTTCGATAGAGGCTCAGTGCTTGAAGAATATTATGTTTAAGTGACATGTATTCCCATTGTAAAAACAATGTTTTATTGAGTTTATCAAGGCTGTATTTATAATTTTGCCCGAAAGTACTATGATGCCTCCTGTGCGGCCGTTTATGTATATATGTATATAACCTGAAAGATGGCAGTCGTCGGCTTCAGCCCCCACGCATATAATGCGGGGGTGCTCGCAGAAGACGCATGTTCACACTTGATCCAATGTCTTGGTCCATTAAGGAGGTGATAGCGCAGCGAACTAGGCAATCAGACTATAATGCTTTAACACTTTCACTTAGCCAGAGGAGTTTGACAGTGGGGCTACTATATAGCCCCTGGTGGCTCCGCGCTCATCCGAATTTGGGGTGTGTACATGCCTGGCCGGGAAACGGCCCTTCGTTAAGGCGGAGGAATCCCTAAGATTCCGCTAGGTCATCGAGTGGTTGACCAGTCTCACGCTATATCATGACAGTCAGTTTTTGGCTTTCTCTACTGAGGTGCTCGTCCGGATGAACTAGGGCACAATCGCAGTAGTTCTCCTGGTGCCGCCCTAGCCGATAGAGCGGAACATAAGGCAGCAAAACATAGGAGCCGGGCAAACCCAACATTTGACCAAAGACATGATTCAGAGCTGATGCATATAAGGCCAAACTCGCGACGCTGAACACTCCCTAAGGTATTCGGTCTTTATGATGTAAACTGGGCTAAACAATGCCCTTTGTAATAAGCCCCTGGTGTCTAGGTATGTGCAATATTCTGACGTGGCCACATGCCAATACGTCAGCATCCTTCTCCGTTGTACTGAGAATCCGGGGGATGTGTATCAACAAGAGACAGTAAAAAAGGTTTACGTGGGGTCTTAATGTGAAAAGAATCCTTGGAACGGGTCCCTGCTGCACGTCTGCACCTGTGTCTCCGTTGTGCCGTATCCTGGACGGATGTAGCATGATGGTCATCTGAAAAAGAGAGGAACTTAGTTGAAAAGTTGTCGTGCAAAAGGTAGGTTATACTAAATAAACCATGTATGGTTCCAGATGAGTAAAGTTGAGCCTAATTGTCACTTGTTCACACGCGTTGAGCCCCTTGTATTGTTGTAGGGGTATAGCCATCAAACCTGTATCAATTATATATAGCTACACCGGACTCGTCTAACCATGTCCGTGGTCTTAACGACCTGTCAGATGCTCTAGTTGGTGAGGTCGTCTAGTGTGCGGCTGCCAAGGCAGCCGCATGGTCTTCCGGGTGCAAGGAGTGCTCAATATTCCCATTTACTGTAATGATGCCATGTGGACCGGGCATCTTAAGCATGAGAGAAGCGTAATGCGGTATTGCGTGAAAGCGAGCGAAAGCTTCGCGTCCGAGTAGTGCTTGATAGCCACTTTGGAACGGAGCGATGTGGAAGGTTACCTTTTCGCTGCGGAAGTTATCGGGAAAGCCGAATATAACCTCTAGTAGCAGGGAGCCCGTACAATGGGCTTCTGGTCCTGGCGTTACTCCTTTAAAGGTAGTATTGCTATGGCTGATTTTTGTTGGGTCTACCCCCATTTTGCGGACTGTGTCCTGATATATCAGGTTTAAACTACTGCCACCGTCCATTAGGACTCGTGTGAAGTGGTATCCGTCAATTATCGGGTCTAACACCAAGGCAGCCCATCCTGCATGCTGGATACTTGCCGAGTAATCCCAATGGTCAAAGGTGATTGGTTTGGACGACCAATGGCAGAACTCTGCGGTGATAGGCCCTGGGGCATGTGTCTCTAAGGGTGCCGCTTTGTTTCTCCCCTTCATCATGTGTAACACGTTTACTGTTTTGACTTCTGGTGGGAATTTCTTCTGTTCCCCAGTGCTTTGCTTGCGAGGCTCGTCCTCGTCTTCGCTTATTGTATCCTGCCCCTTGTGTTCGGCGTTGAGTTTGCCGGACTGCTTGAAGACCCAACATTCTCTATGGGTATGATTTGCAGGTTTATCGGGGGTGCTATGGATCTGACATAGTTTGTCCAGAATCTTGTTCAGGCTGGACAGTTCGTCTCTGTTGCCTTTGGAGGGCAGCTTTTGCTGACCTGGCCGAGAGCTTCTGAACCCGGCGTTTACCGCCGTGCTCTTCGGGTTGTCTTCTTTATTCCGGCGCTTGTTTTTGCTGCGTCGTGGCTTCCCGTTTCTGTCCCTGACTTCGGATGTATTTGGGTCACTGGTGCTGCATCGGGCTAACTAGCTGTCCTCGCCCACGCAAAAGCGGGTCATGAGGCTTGTTAATGCTGCCATTGTTCTCGACTTTTCTTGGCCGAGAAGTCTGGCAAGCCATTCGTCTTGAACGCTGTGCTTGAAAGCTGCTAAGGCTTCGGCGTTCGGACAGTCGACTATTTGGTTCTTTTTAGTGAGAAACATGTTCCAAAGCTTTCGGGATGACTCTCCGGGCTGTTGAGTTATATGACTTAAATCGTCTGCATCCGGTGGTCGGACATAGGTCCCTTGAAAATTTGCCCGAAAAGCGTCTTCGAGCTCTTCCCAGCTTCCAATGGAGTTTTCGGGGAGGCTTTTAAGCCAGTGCCGAGCTGGCCCTTTGAGCTTGAGGGGTAAGTACTTGATGGTGTGGAGATCATCTCCTCGAGCCATGTGGATATGGAGGATGTAGTCCTCAATCCAGACCCCAGGGTCTGTCGTTCCGTCGTACTCCTCTATGTTTACGGGTTTGAATCCCTCTGGAAATTCATGGTCCAGCACCTCATCGGTGAAACATAGGGGGTGTGCGGCACCCCTGTATTTGGTGTACCGTGGTGTTCGGATTTTTGTTGCGTTGCATTGCGTGCTGGAGCACGCTTGCATGGCCCATAGATGGATCTGGTTGTGCCATCCTTTTGATGCGAGCCCTCACGTGGATCGCGTACTGGCTTGTGTGCGGCGTCATTTGCCACTCTATGTTGGCCACGAGGTCGTCTATCCGACCGGATGGCTGTTTTGTTTTTTGATTGCAGGGGATCTAAGGCCTCCTCATCGAATTCAGGTAGCAGCTATCGCTTCGGGTAATCCCAATGTGTGGCGACTACCGCCGTACTTTGCTGCAGTGTTGAATACTTCACTCCATCTAATTTCGAGTGTGTCTTGTGCAGTCCTGAGCCTCTGCTTCTGCTTTTTCAGACTCCTCGCAGTGGCAACAAGCCTTTGATGGGTATTCTGTTGCTCCGGGTGCCTGTCCGGCGTGATGTCATCCGGACTATTATCTTCACCGGAGTCGGGTTGTTCAGTTTGATTCTTCGTGTTGCCGTGGTCGGACGGTGGTTCAATGCCGTGTTTGTCGTCCGCTGGCTCACCCTGCTCTATCGCTGGGTCTATATGATCGCAGTTTCTGCCGAGGCGGGATTTGGAGCGGCGCTTACACCGCCGCTTTGACTGCTTCTCAAGGGAATGATCCTTCGCTGCGTCCTTCCGTTCCTCGTCGTCGTTTTCTTTGGGTGTGTCCACCATGTATACATCATATGATGAAGTGGGCGTCCAGTGCCCTGTGGGCAGTGGCTCCTGTTCGTCTCTTGCATCATCGTCCATACCGTCGATGTCTTTAGAGTCGAAGGCGAGCATGTCGGTCAAATCATCGACAGAGGCTACTAAGTGGGTGTTGGGTGGGCGGCAAATTTCTTCGTCGTCCGCATCCCGATCTGTCCGGCCATAGTTCGGCCAGGACTCTCCTGACAAGGAGAGAGACCTTAATGAGTTCAGTATGTCACCAAAGGGCGAGTGCTGAAGGATATCCGTGGAGGTAAACTCCATGATAGGCGCCCAGTTGGATTCGATAGGCACGGGCGCAGGCGGTTCGGAGTCCGTGGCCGGGGAAGAATCCGGCAGTTCGGCGTCACGGCTCCCCTGAAGGGTAAGGTCGATACTCGGCTCGATCACCGCTGAGAATGCAGCCTCCGTGGCGGGGTCTATCCACCCGTCCGTGGATGGCGCAATTGGCTCCGAATTGACGATCGGAGCGGTTGCTGGTGCGGTCTCCTAAACACTGTCCGATGGTAGAGCTAAATCATGCTCATCGTGACCGTGCGGCGCACTCAGCAGGGGCTTGAATCCGTCGAAGATCAAGTCTCCGCGGATGTCGGCCGTGTAGTTTAAGCTTCCAAACCTGACCTGGTGGCGAGGGGCGTAACTCTCGATCTGCTCCAGATGGCCAAGCAAGTTGGCCCGCAGTGCGGAGCCACCAGATACAAAGATCTGTCCGTGGAGAAAAGTCTCACCCCGGACTGCATCGCTATCGATGATTGAAGGAGCCATCCAGCCTAACGATGATGACACAGAGGAACTCTCAATGAAAGCACCAATGTTGGTGTCAAAACTGGCGGATCTCGGGTAGGGGGTCCCGAACTGTGCGTCTAGGCGGATGGTAATAGGAGACGGGGGACACGATGTTTTTACCCAGGTTCGGGCCCTCTCGATGGAGGTAAAACCCTACTCCTGCTTGATTGATCTTGATGATATGAGTATTACAAGAGTTGATCTAGCACGAGATCGAAGAGGCTAAACCCTAGAAGCTAGCCTATGGTATGTTTGTTGTTGTTGGTCCTACGGACTAAACCCTCTAGTTTATATAGACATCGGAGGGGGCTAGGGTCACACAGAGTCGGTTACAAGGAAGGAGATCTACATATCCATATTGCCAAGCTTGCCTTCCACGCCAAGGAGAGTCCCATCCAGACACGGGACGACGTCTTCAATCTGGTATCTTCATAGTCCAACAGTCTGGCCAAAGGATATAGTCCGGCTGTCCGGATAAACCCTAATCCAGGACTCCCTCACCCCCCTTTAGTACCGGTTCAGCATGAACCGGTGCTAAAGGGCAACCACGTGGCACGAGCCAGCTCCGGGGGCGCGTAGGACATTAGTACCGGTTGGTAACACCAACCGGTACTAAATGTTTGGGTGTGTTTTCATTTTATTTTTTATTTTTACTTTAATTTTGTGTTTTCAATTAAATTTAGTGATTGTTTTACATTATAATGAGTTGTTAAATCATTAGGTGAAAGTACCACAGATTAGTTTGACTAGATGCATGTGGATCCTAGCTAAGTCATCAAGTATATGCCATATCCATATTATATATAATTGATCACCTAATTAAGTGATCGAGGTAATATGGATATGGCATATACTTGATCACTTAGCTAGAATCCATCCAGTTGAAACTAATCTGTGGTTTCTTTCATAAATGATATAATAACTCATCATCATCATCATATTAATATAAAAACTCTTGCATCATATATATCATTACCAACAATAGTTTTCATAGCTAGCTAAAAATCATCATATAATAGTCGTCTCATTACCACTACTTAATCATCATATAGTCATTACCGCTATCTAATCACCACCAACACTAGCTTAAAGAAGAAACATTCACTTGTACCAGAAGCAAAGATATCATCGAGTTCAACATGGTAATGATATTATAAGTGTTCATAACACCACAAAAGTAAATCACTCTTTGAGATTAAGTTTAGGACGAAGAACACGAACATGAGAGGTCAAGTACTAAGAGCATGAACTAGCTAATCACTCCTGTTGCTCTCTCTCTCTCTCAGGTAAAATAGCATAGAACATGTATAGCTTTCCTGATTCATCATATTGGAGCATGCAGATGAACCTGTCTCCTAATCGTGGGTTGCACTTCTGATTGCTGCCCCCTAGTACTTCTCTGCGATCATTCACAATTTTGCTCCAGTCTTTTACTATTAATCATTCCTCGCTATTAGAAATCCTGAATGCACTAAAGTGCATTGTAGGATATCTTGGCCGTAAGCTAACAATATTCATGGTACCTTTAGTATCTTCCAATCAGGCACAACATTCATCGGGAGTCCCTGTTGAAGAACATCGTATAGTAACATACTTAGCAATGAAGTTTACCTTAAAAAATAATGTATGCAAAAGATGCACTGAGGAGAAATAATAGAAATCTTACCATCTTTCCTAAATATATGTGACCGTAGTTCAGTACGAACACTATTGGTCGCACGTTTTGAGTACTAACCTTTCTAAGTGCAGGAATTTTTTTTGTCTTGACAGCATCAAGATCCTCAAGCCATGAAACATAATGACTTGTCTCCTCGCAGTTTAGTTCAGCCCCAGGACAGTGGACGTCCTGTCTACCAAGCACCGGACATGTTTGCTTGATTGGAAATAAGCTGTCAATATAAATTACTTGTCAACTCTTTTTGAATAAACAATATTGAAGACATAAATATGGTTGAGAAACTCACATAATGGTAGAACTGGAGGCGTCTGCACATCGACCTAGATGTCTCTATTACCTTCAATATCATCTTCCAGACGAATATCAAAGGTGATAACCATATCAGGCTCAAATGCATAAGCCTTGCATAGTGCTTGCAAAGTTTTGCATTCAAAATAGGTGTATGTGTCTGCATTGTATAATTTGACGTTGAAGGTATAACCATGCTCGGTCTTCAAGTAAACTTTTTTTACCTCCATAGTTTTGTTAGGACTGAAACCTATCTTATCCAAGACAAAAATTCTTGCATGGCAGGGGATACGCTAGTAGAATAGTGAAAAAATTTAAATTAAAAGTTGAAGCAAATGAAGCATAAGTCATGCTTAATTATGAAAAAAGACTTATCGTTCTGACTTACTGTATCCACTTCGAAGTTCTCATCCAGCTTGATGCTGAAGCGCCTATCATCAACTAGAAAATTTCTGTCGCACAGGCCGCGCTGGTCTTCGCAGTATTCGCACATAATGAAATCGTGTTCGTCGTCAGACGACATTCCTATGTTCATAGGTGAAACATTAAACACTTATTAGTTCTATTAATTCAACTAATTCAATTAGTTCTATTAATTCAACTAGTTCAACTAATTAATTCAACTAATTCAACTAAGCACTTACGAAAAATATACCTAAATAAAGTAGCTCAACTAATTCAACTAACTAGTTCAACTAATTAATTCAACTAATTCAACTAAACTAGTTCTATTAATTTTCTTACTAAAAATAAGGTAGCTAGTTCTATATAGTAAAATGCTAATTAGATAATCAAATCTCATATAACTAAATTAAATATATATGTAACATATAATTTATATCTAATTCATCTAACATTTGACATTAATATCTAACATATGTTCATATATAGGTGAAACATTAAACAGTTACTAGTTCTATTAATTCAACTAAATAAACTAGTTCTATTAATTCAACTAAGCATTTACTAAAAATAAACTAGTTCTATTAATTTCTTACTAAAATAAAGTAGGTAGTTCTATATAGTAATATTTTGATTAGATCATCAAATCTCATATACCTAAATTTTCTTACTAAAAATAACTAGTTCTATTAATTCAACTAATTCAACTAAGAATTTACTAAAAATAAACTAGTTCTATTAATTTTCTTACTAAAATATATAAAGTAGCTATATATAGTAATATTTTAATTAGATCATCAAATCTCATATACCTAAATTTTCTTACTAAATATAAACTAGTACTAATTCAACTAGCTAGTTCAACTAAGCATTTACTAAAAATAAACTAGTTATATTAATTAAACTAGTTCAAATAATCTCATATACCTAATTAATTAATATCTATCTAATTCATTAACAATTAACATTAATATTTAACTTTTCTATATAATTCATATCTAACATTTCACATTAATCTAACAATTGACAAAAATAAACTAGTTAAGTTCTATATATAGGTGAAACATTACTAGTTCTATTATTTCAACTAGTTCTATTAATTCAACTAGTTCTATTAATTCAACTATTTCAACTAAGCATTTACTAAAAATAAACTTGTTATATTAATTCAACTAGTTCAAATCTCATATACCTAATTAATATCTAGCTAATTCATCTAACAATTGACTATTTAATTTTCTATCTAATTCATATCTAACATTTCACATTAATATAACATTATTATCTAGGCAATTCATCTAATTAACAATTTGACATGCATTAATCTAAAAAACAGAAAACAGAAAATAAGTGAAAAATTTGTGTGTGTGTGTGTGTGTACGAGCGGGGGCGGGGGCGTACGGGCGGCGGCGCGAGACGGCGACAACGGGGACGGCGCGACGGGGGCGGCGGCGCGAGACGGCGACGACGGGGACGGCGCGACGGGGGAGGCGGCGCGAGACGACGACGACGGGGACGGCGTGACGGGGGCGGGGACGGCCGGGGCGCGCGCGACGATGGGGACAGGGACGGCCGGGGCGCGCGACACCGGGGACGGCCGGGGCGCGACGACGGGGCGCAATACGCGGCGGGGGCGGGGGCGGCGACGAAGACGAACAGGAACTAACTGAAAATTGTCGTAAGTGTTGTATATATAGGAGAGGCTTTTAGTACCGGTTGGAGCCACCAACCGGTACTATAGGCCAACTTTGGCCAGGCCAAGAGGCGGGAAGAGCAGGCCATTAGTACCGGTTTATGGCTCCAACCGGTACTAAAGACCACCCTTTATTACCGGTTGGAGCCACCAACATGTACTAAAGGTGGTGCGCTGCCACCCGCGGTGCACAAAGTTTAGTCCCACCTCGCCAGGCGAAGGGCAGCCGCACTAGTTTATAAACCCAGCGCGGCTGCCCTTTCAAACTCCTCTATAAAGCAGACTTCTGGGCCTAACTACGGCGCGCTGCCCTGTGAGTCTGCTGGGCCTTGTGGGCCTGAAATTGCATGCTCGTGGTTTAGCAGGCCCACAGGGCAGCGCCCCAAATTTTTTATATAGTTTTTTTTCTTTTCTGCTTTATTTTTTCTTCTATTTATTTCTGAGTAGTTTTTTTTCTTTTCTGCTATATTTATTTTCTTCTATTTATTTCTGAGTAGTTTTTTATATAGTTTTTCTTTTCTGGTTTATTTATTTTCTTCTATTCATTTTTTTATATACCATGCCAAGTTGATGGTTGAAAGTTGATGGCGTGGCTTTGAATGGTGCATACTGAATGCACAAAAAGTCTGGAGTTATAATAAGTTTTAAAAAATGAAGTGCTGGTGTAACAGATGTGTTCTCGTCCGAAACCCTGATACTCCGAAAGAGATTGTCCAGTTTGTACACGAAGTGCGTCCAGTTTTTGCCGTGACCCTCTCTACTCTTTCGCACATGATATGCGGGTGAAATGATGATACCATGCCAAGTTTCAATATTTTCACAGTTCATTTTGTAGTGATTTTCAATTTCACGGTCATTTAGCTCTCTAAACAATTAGGTAAATGACTGAAAACAGCAAATGATGTCAGAACATGTTGGAAATTGATGATGTTGCTTTGAATGCTCCATACTGAACACAAAAGAAGTCCGGAGTTCAAATAAGTTTTAAAAACATTGAAGTGCCCGTGTAACAGATGAGTTCTCGTTCGAAACCCTGATACTCCGAATGAGATTGTCCAGTTTGTACACGAAGTGCGTCCAGTTTTTGCCGTGACCCTCTCTACTCTTTCGCACATGCTATGCGGGTGAAATGATGATACCATGCCAAGTTTCAATATTTTCATAGTTCATTTTGTAGTGATTTTCAATTTCACGGTCATTTAACTCTCAAAACAATTAGGTAAATGACTGAAAAACAGCAAATGATGTCAGAACATGTTGGAAATTGATGACGTCGCTTTGAATGATGCATACTGAACACAAAAGAAGTCCGGAGTTCAAATAAGTTTTAAAAACATTGAAGTGCCCGTGTAACAGATGAGTTCTCGTTCGAAACCCTGATACTCCGAATGAGATTGTCCAGTTTGTACACGAAGTGCGTCCAGTTTTTGCCGTGACCCTCTCTACTCTTTCGCACATGCTATGCGGGTGAAATGATGATACCATACCAAGTTTCAATATTTTCATAGTTCATTTTGTAGTGATTTTCAATTTCACGGTCATTTAGCTCTCTAAACAATTAGGTAAATGACTGAAAAACAGCAAATGATGTCAGAACATGTTGGAAATTGATGACGTCGCTTTGAATGCTACATAGTGAACACAAAAGAAGTCCGGAGTTCAAATAAGTTTAAAAAACATTGAAGTGCCCGTGTAATAGACAAGTTCTCGTCCGAAACCCTGATACTCCGAAAGAGATTGTCCAGTTTGTACACGAAGTGCGTCCAGTTTTTGCCGTGACCCTCTTTACTCTTCCACACATGCTATGCGGGTGAAATGATGATATATACCATGCCAAATTTCAACATTTTCACAGTTCATTTTGTAGTGATTTTCAATTTCACGGTCATTTAGCTCTCTAAACAATTTGGTAAATGACTGAAAAACAACAAATGATGTCAGAACATGTTGGAAATTGATGATGTCGCTTTGAATGCTGCATACTGAACACAAAAGAAGTCTGGAGTTCAAATAAGTTTAAAAAACATTGAAGTGCCCGTGTAACATATGAGTTCTCGTCCGAAACCCTGATACTCCGAAAGAGATTGTCCAGTTTGTACACGAAGTGCGTCCAGTTTTTGCCGTGACCCTCTCTACTCTTTCACACATGCTATGCGGGTGAAATGATGATACCATGCCAAATTTCAACATTTTCACAGTTCATTTTGTAGTGATTTTCAATTTCACGGTCATTTAGCTCTTTAAACAATTCGGTAAATGACTGAAAAATAGCAAATGATGTCAGAACATGTTGGAAATTGATGACGTCGCTTTGAATGCTGCATACTGAACACAAGAAGCTCGGAGTTCAAATAAGTTATTAAATATAAAAAAGAGGTGCAATGCTGGTTAATTTGCTTCAAGCCTTTCGGAATAGTGTAGACTGCACTGCACATAGCTTAGTGCAATCTATGCTATTCCGAAAGGCTTGAAGCTAAGCAACGTGCAGGTGAGCATTGCGCCTCTTCGTCATTGTCTCTGCACTCACGGCTTATAAACCGCTCATACTGCCTCTCTCTTGGAGAGGTGGGACTAAAAATCAGCTTACTAAGAAACTCTAGTACCGTTCATGCCATGAACCGGTACTAAAGGTCTTAGTGGGGGCCCCAGCCTGACCACAACCGCACTGGCCTCATTAGTACCTGTTCGTGGCATGGACCGGTACTAAAGGTTGCCCACGAACCGGTACTAATGATGTCCGCCCGCCTAGCCATTGGAACCGGCACTAATGGTCACATTAGTGCCGGCTCAAATTCAAACCGGCACTAATGTGCTTCACATTTGACCCTTTTTCTACTAGTGTATCTTGTTTTTGTCAATATGATTAGTTCATCATTCCCGATTCAGCCTATTATGAATGAAACATGTTTGCAATGACAATTAGAGATTATAATTGCTCATGCCATGCTTAATTAGCTAGGAGTTTATAATGGTTTACCTTGCGTGCCAACATCCTATTAAAATGGTTGTGATGTGGTATGATAGGGTGGTATCCTCCTTTGAACGATTCGAGTGGCTTGACTTGACACATGTTCACGCATGTAGTTGAAACAAAATCAACATAGCCTCCATGATATTTATGTTCATGGTGAATTATGTCCTACTCATGCTTGCACTCAGTGTTGATTAATTTTAATGCATGTTCATGATTGTTGTCGCTCTCTGGTTGGTCGCTTCCTAGTCTCTTTCTAACCTTCACTTGTGCTAAGCGGGAATACTGCTTGTGCATCCACTTCCATAAACCCTAAAAGTTATTCCATATGAGTCCACCATACCTTCCTATATGCAGTATCTACCTGCCGTTCCAAGTAAATTTGTATGTGCCTAACTCTAAACCTTCAAATGAAATTCTGTTTTGTATGCTTGAATAGCTCATGTATCAACTAGGGTTGTCTATATCTTCCATGCTAGGTGGGTTATTCTCAAGAGGAGTGGACTCCGCTCCTCATTCACGAGAAAATGGCTGGTAACCGGGATGCCCAGTCCCATGCTTAAATTAAAATAATAGCAAACAAAACTCCCCTAGGATTGTTGTTAGTTGGAGGCACCAGTTGTTTCGGGCAAGCCATGGATTGATGTTTGTTGGTGGTGGGGGAGTATAAACTTTACCATTCTATTTCAGAACCGCCTATAATGTGTGTAGCATGGAAGATATCGAGATCTGTCGGTTGTTATGTTGACAATGAAAGTATGCCACTCAAAATATTATTTATCTCTATTTCAAAATCGAGCTCTCGCACCTCTACAAATCCATGCTTCCCTCTGCGAAGTGCCTATCTATTTACTTTTATGTTGAGTCATCATCCTCTTATTAAAAAGCACCAGTTGGAGAGCACCGTTGTCATTTGCATGCATTACTATTAGTTTACATTGAGTATGACTGTGACTGGATCTCTTTTACCATGAATTACAATGTTTAGTCAGTCCTTAATCTTCAGAGGTGCTCTGCATTTATGTTTTGTGGTCTCATAAAGGGCTAGCGAGATACCATCTTGTTATATCATATTATGATTGTTTTGAGAAAGTGTTGTCAACTGAAATTTACTATTATTGCTCGCTAGTTGATTATGCCATTGATATGAGTAAACATGTGACCTAAATATTATTGTGAATATGGTTAGTTCATAATCTTTGCTGAACACTTGAATGCTAGCTTTACATATTTAGAACAACAGGACCAAACAGAGTTTGTAAAAGTTTTTCTTTATCACTTTCAGTTTGTCAACTGAATTGCTTAAGGACAAGCAAAGGTTTAAGCTTGGGGGAGTTGATACGTCTCCATCATATCTACTTTTCCAAACACTTTTGACCTTGTTTTGGACTCTAACTTGCATGATTTGAATGGAACTAACCCGGACTGACGCTATTTTCAGCAGAATTGCCATGGTGTTATTTTTATGCAGAAATAAAAGTTCTTGGAATGACCTGAAACTTCACGGAGAATATTTTTGGAATATATAAAAAATACTGGCGAAAGAATCAATGTCAGGGGGCCCACACCCTGTCCATGAGGGTGGGGGCGCGCCCCCTGTCTCGTGGGCCCCCTGATGCCCCACTGACCTCAAATCCAACTCTATATATTCACATTCAGGAAGAAAAAGTCAGGGAGAAGGATTCATCGCATTTTACAATATGGAGCCGCCGCCAAGCCCTAATCTCTCTCGGGAGGGCTGATCTGGAGTCTGTTTGGGGCTTCGGAGAGGGGAATCCGTCGCCATCGTCATCATCAACCTTCCTCCATCACCAATTTCAAGATGCTCACCGCCGTGCGTGAGTAATTTCATCGTAGGCTTGCTGGACGGTGATGGGTTGGATGAGATTTATCATGTAATCGAGTTAGTTTTGTTAGGGTTTGATCCCTAGTATCCATTATGTTCTGAGATTGATGTTGCTATGATTTTGCTATGCTTAATGCTTGTCACTAGGGCCCGAGTGCCATGATTTCAGATCTGAACCTATTATTTTTTCATGAATATATGTGAGTTCTTGATCCTATTTTGCAAGTCAATAGTCACCTACTATGTGTTATGATCCGGTAACCCCGAAGTGACAATAATCGGGACCACTCCCGGTGATGACCGTAGTTTGAGGAGTTCATGTATTCACTAAGTGTTAATGCTTTGGTCCGGTACTCGATTAAAAGGAGGCTTTAATATCCCTTAGTTTCCAATAGGACTCCGCTGCCACGGGAGGGTAGGACAAAAGATGTCATGCAAGTTCTTTTCCATAAGCACATATGACTATATTTGGAATACATACCAACATTACATTGATGAACTAGAGCTAGTTCTGTGTCACCCTATGTTATAACTGTTCATGAGGAATCACATCCGACATAATTTCCCATCACTGAACCATTGCCTACGAGCTTTTCACATATTGATCTTTGCTTAGTTACTTTTCCGTTGCCACTGTTACAATCACTACAAAACCAATATTGTTACTTTTGCCACCGTTACCGTTATTACTTTGCTACTAAATACTATGCTGCAAATATTAAGTCTTTCAAGTGCGGTTGAATTGACAACTCAATTGGTAATACTTGAGAATATTCTTTGCCCCCCTTGTGTCGAATCAATAAATTTGGGTTGAATACTCTACCCTTGAAAACTGTTGCGATCCCCTATACTTGTGGGTTATCAATCATCTCTCTTAGAAACGATATTATGAATTTTAAGCAACTTGAGCATGAGCATGTTGCACAAGCGTGCGAGGATGAAATTAATGATACGCAATTGCCCTACACATGGTTTGAATTTATGGATGATTATACAAAAAATTTATGATGGATTGAATTTTGCTTCTAGAAATCTTTTAGATTCGGCCTCGGGAGGCACTTTTATGGAAACCACTTTAGGAGAAGCTACTAAACTCCTAGATAATATTATGGTTAATTATTCTCAACGGCACACCGAAAGATCCACTAGTAAAAAAGTTCATGCTATTGAAGAGATTAATGTTTTGAGTGGAAAGATGGATGAACTTATGAAATTGTTTGCTAATAAGAGTGCATCTTCTGATCCTAATGATATGCCTTTGTCCACTTTGATTGATAATAATAATGAATCTATGGATTTGAATTTTGTTGGTAGGAACAATTTTGGTAATAACGCGTATAGAGGAAATTTTAATTCTAGGCCGTTCCCTAGTAATTCCTCCAATAATTATGGAAATTCCTACAACAATTCTTATGGAAATTTTAATAAGATGCCCTTTGATTTTGAGACTAGTTTTAAATAATAATTCGCAAAAGAATTTCAATGCTTTGCTTGAAGAAAAATTTCTTAAGATTGATGAGTTGGCTAGGAACATGGATAGAATTTCTCTTGATGTTGATTCTTTGAAACTTAGATATATTCCACCTAAGCATGCTATCAATGAGTCTCTCAAAGCCATGAGAATTTCCATTGATGAGTGCAAAGAAAGAACCGCTAGGATGCGTGCTAAAAAGGATTGCTTTGTGAAAGCGTGTTCTTCTAGTTTTCATGATAATAATGATGAAGATCTAAAAGTTATTGATGTGTCTCCTATTAAGTCTTTGTTTGCCAATATGAATCTTTGTAAATATGGGACTGGAGATGAGTCAACTTTAGTTAGAAGGCATCCCAATGATTCGGAGTTTTTAGATCTTGATGCAAAAATTGGTAAAAGTGGGATTGAAGAGGTCAAAACTTTACATAGCAATGAACCCACTATTTTGGATTTCAAGGAATTTAATTATGATAATTGCTCTTTGATAGATTGTATTTCCTTGTTGTAATCCGTGTTAAATTTTCTTCATGCTTATGATCAAAACAAAGCTTTTACCAAACATATAGTTGATGCTTTAATGCAATCTTATGAAGAAAAACTTGAATTAGAAGTTTCTATCCCTAGAATTTTTTTTGATGAGTGCGAAACTACTATTAAAATTAAGATTAAAGATCATGAATGTTATGCTTTATGTGATTTGGGTGCTAGTGTTTCCATGATTCCAAAAACTTTGTGTGATGTCTTAGGTTTCCGTGAATTTGATGATTGTTCTTTAAATTTGCATCTTGCTGATTCCACCATTAAGAAAACCTATGGGAAGAATTAATGGTGTTCTTATTGTTGCAAATAGGAATTATGTGCCCATAGATTTCGTTGTTCTTGATATAGATTGCAATCCTACATGTCCTATTATTCTTGGTAGACCTTTCCTTAGAATGATTGGTGCAATTATTGATATGAAAGAAGGAAATATTAGATTCCAATTTCCGTTAAGGAAAGGCATGGAACACTTTCCTAGAAAGAAAATTAAATTACCTTATGAATCTATTATGAGAGCCACATATGGATTGCATACCAAAGATGACAATACCTAGATCTACTCTTGTTTTTATGCCTAGCTAGGGGCGTTAAACGATAGCGCTTGTTGGGAGGCAACCCAATTTTATTTTTGTTCCTTGCTTTTTGTTCCTGTTTAGTAATAAATAAATCATCTATCCTCCATTGTAATTGTGTTTTTTATGTTTAATTAGTGTTTGTGCCAAGTAAAGCCTTTAGGATCTTCTTGGGTGATTGTTATTTGATCCCGCTGAAAAAAAACAGAAAGTATGTGCTCACGAGAATAATTTTCATTTTTTACCAGAGAGCGATAAAATACCAATTCCAACTGAAGTATATCAATATACCAATTATTTAGGATTTCCTAATTTCTCAGGATTTTTGGAGTTACATAAGTATTCGAAACCTACAGATTACTACAGACTGTTCTGTTTTTGACAGATTCTGTTTTTTGTGTGTTGTTTGCTTATTTTGATGAATCTATGGCTAGTATCGGGGGGTATGAACCATAGAGAAGTTGGAATACAGTAGGTTTAACACCAATATAAATAAATAATGAGTTCATTAAAGTACCTTAAAGTTGTGGTTTGTTTTCTTATACTAACGGAGCTCATGAGATTTTCTGTTGAGTTTTTTGTTGTGAAGTTTTCAAGTTTTTGGGTGAAGATTTGATGGATTTTGGAACAAGGAGTGGCAAGAGCCGCCTAAGCTTGGGGATGACCAAGGCACCCCAAGCTAAAATCCAAGGACAACCAAAATCCTAAGCTTGGGGATGCCCCGGAAGGCATCCCCTCTTTCGTCTTCATCTATCGGTAACTTTACTTGAGGCTATATTTTTATTCACCACATGATATGTGTTTTTCTTGGAGCGTCTTGTATGATTTGAGTCTTTTATTTTTAGTTTACCACAATCATACTTGCTGTACACACCTTTGGGAGAGACACACATGAATCGGAATTTATTAGAATACTCTATGTGCTTCACTTATATCTTTTGAGCTAGATAATTTTGCTCTAGTACTTCACGTATATCTTTTTAGAGCATGGTGGTGGTTTTATTTTATAGAAATTATTGATCTATCATGCTTCACTTATATTATTTTGAGATTCTTTTAGAATAGAATGGTAATTTGCTTTGGCTATAAGATTGGTCCTAATATGATAGGCATCCAGGATGGGTATTATAAAAACTTCCATATAGAGTGCATTAAATACTATGAGAAGTTTGATTCTTGATAGTTGTTTTGAGATATAAAGGTGGTAATATTAGAGTTGTGCTAGTTGAGCAATTATGGAATTGAGAAATACTTGTGTTGAAGTTGGCAAGTCCCGTAGCATGCACATATGGTAAGCGTTGTGTGACAAATTTGAAGCATGAAGTGTTCTTTGATTGCTTTCCTTATGAGTGGCGGTCGGGGACGAGCGATGGTCTTTTCCTACCAATCTATCCCCCTAGGAGCATGCGCGTAGTGCTTGGTTTTGATGACTTGTAGATTTTTGTAATAAGTATGTGAGTTCTTTATGACTAATGTTGAGTCCATGGATTATACGCAATCTCACCCTTCCATCATTGCTGGCCTCTTCAGTATTGTGCATTGCCCTTTCTCACCTCGAGAGTTGGTGCAAACTTCACCGGTGCATCCAAACCCCGTGATATGATATGCTATATCACACATAAACCTCCTTATATCTTCCTCAAAACAGCCACCATACCTACCTATTATGGCATTTCCATAGCCATTCCGAGATATATTGCCATGCAACTTTCCACCATTCCGTTTATTATGACACACTCCATCATTGTCATATTGTTTTGCATGATCACGTAGTTGACATCGTATTTGTCGCAAAGCCACCATGCTTAATTTTTCATACATGTCACTCTTGATTCATCGCAATCCTGGTACACCGCTGGAGGCATTCACATAGAGTCATATTTTGTTCTAAGTATCGAGTTGTAATTCTTGAGTTGTAAGTAAATAAAAGTGCGATGATCATGATTATTAGAACATTGTCCCATGTGACGAAAGGATCATGGAGACTATGATACCAAGCCTATTTATTAATGGCATATTTTCTAATCTTTCTAATCTTCAAGCGCATTGCATACATCTTGATCTTATGATCATCGACAACATCGGCAACATACAACTCCAATTTCATCGTCTCTTCTTTAATTCTTTTCAATTTTTATTTCAAATAATTGTTTTCTTTTTCAACTAAATTTAACTTCTTGACAAGAGGGTCGGTTGCAATTTCCGGTTCACATACCTCCTAGATAAAAATATCTATGTCAACTTGATGGGCATAATTGTCATAAACATTAAATGACACAAATAGTTATAAAAGATAATATAACACATCCGAATCATAAACCAAATGAGGGCCGACGGGGACGGATATCAAAACCATGGCACTATATATAGCAAACAATCATACAAGTAACTATCTAAATCATACAAATAAGATTTTTTTTACAAAAAGGATAAGAACAAGAGGCTCACCAAGGTGGTGCCGGCGACGGGACGGCGCGGGTGATCGACGGCGATGAGAACGGGGACAGGAAGGCACTAAGTAAACCACACCTACACATATGCAAAATAAGAAGTTAATTTGAGCTCAAATTGCATATAAATCAAATAAACTCCCACATAATTACCCCCAACCTAAAACCCACAAATCACTACACTTATAGAGCATGAAACGAGCTAAACTAGAAGTGGGAGATGAAAGGATGAAGTTGCTAACCTTTTAGAACCCTTGGATAGACGGGGTGCCTCCAATATTGACAAATCTTGGTAAAAATGGAGGATGAACTCGAGCTTGGGGAAGGAAACAGAGAGGATAGAAAGCTTGGACTCAGGCTGGACAAAGCAACTTTGTATAGGGAAGACTTTAGTCCCGGTTGGATATACCAACTGGGACAAAAGGTCTATCTTTAGTCCCGGTTGGTGATACCAACCGGGACTAAAGGGACTCGCAGGGCCCCCAGCCTGCCGCAACCCCTTTGGTCCCGGTTGGTATCAGCAACCAGGACTAGAGGTCCCATTTGAACCGAGACTAATCCTGGCCGTGCCCCCGTCCGCTCCTAGCCATTGGAACCGGGACTAATGCCCACATTAGTCCCGGGCACAAACCCGACCGGGACTAGTGAAGGAAATATGCCCTAGAGGCAATAATGAAGTTGTTGTTTATATTTCCTTATATCATGATAAATGTTTATTATTCATGCTAGAATTGTATTAACCGGAAACTTAGTACATGTGTGAATACATAGACAAACTGAGTGTCACTAGTATGCCTCTACTTGACTAGGTCGTTAATCAAAGATGGTTAAGTTTCCTAGCCATGTACAAAGAGTTGTCATTTGATGAATGGGATCACATCATTAGAGAATGATGTGATTGACTTGACCCATCCATTAGCTTAGCATGATGATCATTCAGTTTACTGCTATTGCTTTCTCCATTACTTATACATGTTCCTATGACTATGAGATTATGCAACTCCTGAATACCGGAGGAACACTTAGTGTGCTATCAAACATCACAACGTAACTGGGTGACTATAAATATGCTCTATAGGTGTCTCCGATGGTGTTTGTTGAGTTGGCATAGATCGAGATTAGGATTTGTCACTCCGTGTATCGGAGAGGTATCTCTAGGCCCTTTCGGTAATGCACATCACTATAAGCCTTGCAATAAATGTGACTAATGAGTCAGTTACGGGATGTTGCATTACGAAACAAGTAAAGAGACTTGCCGGTAACGAGATTGAACTAGGTATTGAGATACCGATGATCGAATCTCAGGCAAGTAACATACCAATGACAAAGGGAACAACGTATGTTGTTATGCGGTTTGACCGATAAAGATCTTCGTAGAATATGTAGGAACCAATATGAGCATCCAGGTTCCGCTATTGGTTATTGACCGGAGATGAGTCTCGGTCATGTCTACATAGTTCTCAAACCCGTAGGGTCCGCACGCTTAACGTTCGGTGATGAACGGTATTATGAGTTTATGTGTTTTGATGTACTGAAGGTTGTTCGGAGTCTCGGATGAGATCACGGACATGACGAGGAGTCTCAAAATGGTCGAGACATAAAGATTGATATATTGGAAGGCTATGTTTGGACATCATAATGGTTCCAGGTGAGTTCGGGCATTTACCGGAGTACCGAGGGGTTACCGGAACCCCCGGGGAGTCAATGGGCCTTATTGGGCCTTAGTGGGACAGAAGGGAAGGCAGCCAAGTGGAGGGCGCCCCCCCAAGCCCAATCTGAATTAGGTGGGGGGGGGGGGGGGCGGCCCCCCTTTCCTTTCTCCTTCTCCCTCTTCCTTCTTTTCCTAGTAGGACTAGGAAAAGGGGGAGTCCTACTCCTACTAGGAGGAGGACTCCTCCCCCCTTGGCGCACCTAGAGGGCCGGCTGGCCTCCCCCTCCCTCCTTTATATACGTGGGGAGGGGTGATAACCCACAAGTATAGGGGATCGCAATAGCTTTCGAGGGTAGAGTATTCAACCCAAATTTATTGATTCGACACAAGGGGAGCCAAAGAATATTTTCAAGTATTAGCAGCTGAGTTGTTAATTCAACCACACCTGGAAACTTAGTATCTGCAGCAAAGTGTTTAGTAGCAAAGTAATATGATAGTGATGGTAACGGTAACAAAAGAGTAATGAAAGCAAAGTAATGTTTTTGGTGTTTTGTAGTGATTGTAACAATAGCAACGAGAAAGTAAATAAGCGTAAACCAGTATATGGAAAGCTCGTAGGCATCGGATCAATGATGGATAATTATGCCGGATGCGGTTCATCATGTAACAGTCATAACATAGGGTGACACAGAATAGCTCCAATTCGTCAATGTAATGTAGGCATGTATTCCGAATATAGTCATACGTGCTTATGGAAAAGAACTTGCATGACATCTTTTGTCCTACCCTCCCGTGGTAGCGGGGTCCTAATGGAAACTAAGGGATATTAAGGCCTCCTTTTAATAGAGAACCGGAACAAAGCATTAGAACATAGTGAATACATGAACTCCTCAAACTACGGTCATCACCGGTAAGTATCCCGATTATTGTCACTTCGGGGTTAACGGATCATAACACATAATAGGTGACTATAGACTTGCAAGATAGGATCTAGAACTCTCATATATTGATGAAAACATAATAGGTTCAGATCTGAAATCATGGCACTCGGGCCCTAGTGACAAGCATTAAGCATAGCAAAGTCATAGCAACATCAATCTCAGAACATAGTGGATACTAGGGATCAAACCCTAATAAAACTAACTCAGTTACATGGTGAATCTCATCCAACCCATCACCGTCCAGCAAGCCTACGATGGAATTACTCACGCACGGCGGTGAGCATCATGAAATTGGTGATGGAGGATGGTTGATGATGACGACGGCGATGAATCCCCCTCTCTGGAGCCCCGAACGGACTCCAGATCAGCCCTCCTGGGAGGTTTTAGGGCTTGGTGCCGGCTCCGTATCGTATAACGCGATGTTTTTCTCTCCTATTTTTCTCTCCCCAAAAGCAGTTATATAGAGTTGGAGTTGGAGTCGGGGGGTCTCCAGGGGGCCCACGAGGTAGGGGGGCGTGCCCCCCACCCTCGTGAGAAGGGTGTGGGCCCCTTGGTCTTTATCTTTGGCGAGGATTTTTTATTATTTATTGTAAGATATCCCGTGGAGTTTCAGGTCATTCTGAGAACTTTTGTTTTCTGCACATAAAACAACATCATGGCAATTCTGCTGAAAACATCGTCAGTCCGGGTTAGTTCCATTCAAATCATACAAGTTAGAGTCCAAAACAAGGGCAAAAATGTTTGGAAAAGTAGATACGTTGGAGACGTATCAACTCCCCCAAGCTTAAACCCTTGCTTGTCCTCAAGCAATTCAGTTGACAAACTGAAAGAAATAAAGAAAAACTTTTACAAACTCTGTTTGCTCTTGTTGTTATAAATATGTCAAGCTACCATTCAAGTTTTCAGCAAAGATTATAACTAACCATATTTGCAATAATTCTCAGGTCTCATGTTTACTCATATCAATAGCATAATCAACTAGCAAGCCATAATAATAAATCTCGGATGACAACACTTCCTCAAAACAATCATAATATGATATAACAAGATGGTATCTCGCTAGCCCTTTCTGAGACGCAAAACATAAATGCAGAGCACCTTTAAAGATTAAGGACTGACTAGACATTGTAATTCCTGGTATAAGATATCCAATCATAGTCACAGCCAATATAAATTAACAGTAATGAATGCAAATGACAGCGGTGCTCTCCAAATGGTGCTTTTTAGTAAGAGGGTGATGACTCAACATAAAAGTAAATAGATAGGCCCTTCGCAGAGGGAAGTAGGGATTTGTAGAGGTGCCAGAGCTCAGTTTGGAAATAGAGGTGAATAATATTTTGAGCGGTATACTTTCATTGTCAACATAACAACCAAGAGATGGCGATATCTTCCATGCTACACACATTATAGGCGGTTCCCAAACAGAATGGTAAAGTTTATACTCCCCCTCCACCAACAAACATCAATCCATGGCTTGCTCGAAACAACGAGTGCCTCCAACATACATCAAGTCCCAGGGGGAGTTCTGTTTGCAATTACTTTGATTTAGCTTGCATAAAGCATGGGACTGGGCATTCCGGTGACCAGCCCTTTATCTCGTGAGTGAGGAGCAGAGTCCACTCCTATTGAGAATAACCCGCCTAACATGGAAGATACGGACAACCCTAGTTGATACATGAGCTATTCGAGCATACAAAACAGGATGATTATTTGAAGGTTTAGAGTTTGGCACATACGAATTTACTTGGAACGGCAGGTAGATACTGCATATAGGAAGGTATCATGGACTCATTTGGAATAACTTTGGGGTTTAAGGAGTTTGGATGCACAAGCAGTATTCCTGCTTAGTACAGGTGAAGGCTAGCAAAAGACTAGGAAGCGACCAACTAGAGAGCGACAACAGCCATGTACATGCATTAAAATTAATAAACATTGGATGCAAGCATGAGTAGGATATAATCCACCATGAACATAAATATCATGAAGGCTATGTTGATTTGTTTCAACTACATGCGTGAACATGTGCCAAGTCAAGTCACTTAAATCATTCAGAGGAGGATACCACCCTATCATACCACATCATAACCATTTTAATAGCATGTTGGCACGCAAGGTAACTCATTATAACTCATAGCTAATCAAGCATGGCACAAGCAACTACGATCTCTAATTGTCATTGCAAACATGTTTATTCTTGACAAGCTGAATCAAGAACGATGAACTCATCATATTTACAAAAACAAAAGAGGTCGAGTTCATACCAGCTTTTCTCATCTCAGTCAGTCCATCATATATCATCATAATTGCCTTTCACTTGCACGACCGAAGGATGTGAATAATAATAAGAGTGCACGTGCATTGGACTAAGCTGGAATCTATGAGCATTCAATAAACAGGAGAAGACAAGGCAATATGGGCTTTTTTGTCAGATAAACAATAATGCATATAAGAGCCGCTTCAACAATTTAATCATGGTCTTCTCCTACTGACCCCCAAAGAAAAGAAAAGAAATAAAACTATTTACACGGGAAAGCTCCCAACAAGCAAAAGAAGAACGAGAAATATTTTTGGGTTTTCTTTTTAATTACTACTACAAGCATGGAAAGTAAATTAATTAAAAGCTACAACTAATTTTTTTGGTTTTCTTAAGGTTTACTAAACACACAATAAGGAAGCATAAAAGGAAATAAACTAGCATGGATGATACAATGAGAAAGTATGAGCACCGACATCTGGCAATGAGTGTGTGTGAACATAAATGTAATGTCGGTGAGAAATACGTACTCCCCCAAGCTTAGGCTTTTGGCCTAAGTTGGTCTATGGCCACGGCTGGCCTGGCTGATATCCATAATAATAGTTGTTGGGTTCGTACTGCGATGAGGAAGAAGAAGGCTCCGATTGCCACTGGCTGGCAATCATCTCCGGATCCCACTGATAGTTAGACTGTCGTGAAGGATCAAATTGTGGTTTCGGTTCTGGCTCCTCGGCTGGTGCAGGGTTCCGGTAGGCGTGGATAGCCGTCAACGGAACAAGGTACTTGCCTACAGTCAAATCAAACAAAGCAGGAGTAGGCAAGGTAATAGTCTCAGGATGATGTTTATTAAAGAACAATTGATATTTAAGCTCTCCTGCCCTATTCTTAACAATAAAATCATGTGCCACCATACTTCTATAATCTAAATAAACACGGGGCAACACTTTTTCTTCCTTCTCAGCATGCCTAATAGGTATGTTAAAATGTGCAGCTAGGCGTGTGGCATAGATGCCTCCAAAGATGGGATCCTTAGTACGGTTCGTACTTAACCGTCTAGCAATAATGCCGCCCATACTAAAAGTGTTATCACTGTATAAACCTCAGAGCAGAATAATTATATCAGGGATACTAAGGTTTCCAGAGTTTCCGCGTCCAATTAAGCAACGACTAGCAAATGATGCAAAGTAACGTAAAACAGGAAAATGTATGCTAGTGATTCGTGCATCGGAAACCTTCCTAGTTTCCCCTACCGTGATAGTATTAATAAATCCCTCCACATTATCACGATGTGGTTCTTCTGTCTTGCCCTCAAAAGGGACTAAACAAATCCGACAAAAATCATAAAGTGACATCTCCTTATGCTCATCATATAAATGAAACTCCACCATAGGTGGTGAGTTCCTAGAATGAAAATGAAAGTTTTGCACAAAGGTATTTGTGAGCAAGAGATACTGATCGCATTGGTCGTGGAGGGAAGCGGTGAGGCCTGCATTATGAGCCAACTCATGAAAATCTTCATAAATCCCGGCTGCTCTCAAGAAATCCTCGGAAGGCCATTCACACGCCCGAACCTCCGCAGTGCACGGCAAATTATACTTAGGCTTCGGCGCCTTTTCCATCGAGCTTTGGCTCGATGAGCCCCTCAATAATCTCCTCATCATTTTTCTGAAAAATTCTGAAATTTTTAGTAACTTCAAAAATAAAAGTAAACCAAACTCAATAATATTGATAGCAACTACTCCTACAAGTGCCTAGGGCCTATATCATGCATCAAAACTACTTTTGACCATATAAATTTGACTTGCAAGCTCAAGAACAGGGTCACCTAAGCAACACAAATTTGCAATGAATAAAGCACTAGAAAAAAACTAATTGGACCAATGGAGGAGTCACATACCAAGGAACAATCTCCCCAAGAAGTTTTGTGAGAGGTGCTTCGAGCAAGGAGATCAAAAATGGCAGCAAAACGAGCTTGGACTCGGGTTTGAGCTGGTTTTTCATGTTTGGGGGAGGAAGATGAAGTGTGTGGCTCAAAGAATAAGTGGAGGAGGGCCACCATGGGCCCACGAGGCAGGGCATGCGCCCTAGGGGTGTGGGTGCGCCTTCCACCCTCGTGGCAAGGTGGTTGTCCCCCCTAGTGTGTTCTTTGTTCCATAAATCCTCAAATATTCTATAAAAGTCATATTTAATTTTTAGGGCATTTGGAGAACTTTTATTTTTGAGGTATTTTTATATTGCACGGATAATCAGATAATAGAAAAAAAATTATTTATTTTTATTTTATTTCAACTAAATAACAGAAAGTATAGAGAGGGTATAGAGGGTTGTGCTTCTAGTTTCATCCATCTCATGCTCGTCAAAAGGAATCCACTAACAAGGTTGATCAAGTCTTGTTGACAAACTCATTCCGATTAACATGAAACCGGAGAAATTTCAAATAACACTAGGTTACCTCAACAGGGATATGTACATCCCCAATAATAAGTATATCATATTTCTTCTTGACAGTAGGGAGAGGAAATTCAAAACCTCCAAATATAATCGATGAAATTTTTCTGATAGAATTGATACTATGAACTTGAGGTTGTTTCCTCGGAAAGTGTACCGTATGCTCATTACAATTAACATGAAAAGTGACATTGCCTTTGTTGCAATCAATAACAGCCCCTGCAGTATTAAGAAAAGGTCTTCCAAGAATAATAGACATACTACCGTCCTCGGGAATATCAAGAATAACAAAGTACGTTAAAATAGTAACGTTTGCAACCACAACAAGCACATCCTCACAAATACCGACAGGTATAGCAGTTGATTTATCGGCCATTTGCAAAGATATTTCAGTAGGTGTCAACTTATTCAGATCAAGTCTACGATATAGAGAGAGAGGCATAACACTAACACCGGCTCCAAGATCACATAAAGCAGTTTTGACATAGTTTCTTTTAATGGAGCATGGTATAGTAGGTACTCCTGGATCTCCAAGTTTCTTTGGTATTCCACCCTTAAAAGTATAATTATCAAGCATGGTGGAAATTTCAGCTTCCAGTATATTTCTCTTATTTGTAACAATATCTTTCATGTACTTAGCATAAGGATTGGTTTTGAGCATATCAGTTAATTGCATACGTAAAAAGATAGGTCTAATCATTTCAGCAAAGCGCTCAAAATCCTCATCATCCTTTTTCTTGATGGTTTGGGAGGAAGAGGCATGGGTTTCTGAACCCAAGGCTCTCTTTCTTTACCATGTTTCCTAGCAACAAAGTCTTTCTTATCATAACGTTGATTCTTTGATTGTGGGTTATCAAGATCAACATCAGGTTCAATTTCTACATCATTATCATTACTAGGTTGAGCATCGCTATGAACATCATCATTAACATTTTCATTAGGTTCATGTTCATTACCAGATTGAGTTTCAGCATCAGAAATAGAAATATCATTTGGATTATCAGGTGGTTCAACAATAGGTTCACTAGAAGTTTGCACAGTTCTATCATTTTTCTTTTTCTTCTTTTTTAAAGAACTAGGTGCATCAATTTTATTTCTCTGAGAATCTTGCTCAATTATCTTAGGGTGGCCTTCAGGATACAAAGGTTCCTGAGTCATTCTACCAGTTCTAGTAGCCACTTTAACAGCATAATCATTTTTCTTACTATTCATCTCATTGAGCAATTATTTTTGAGCTTCAGGATACAAAGTTTAAGTTTACCTCTAATATTAGCCATATAATCACCCAAGTATTTAATCATATCAGCATCTTGTTTTAATTGTCTACACTACAAAAAAAGACACATCCGTGACATTTTGCGCCGAACGAATTTTTTTTCTGTCATACATATGACACTTCTATGATGATAATTGTGACAAAACCCGGTATCATCATAGATGTGGTGGGCTCCTACTTCTATGACAAAAAATCATGACAGAAAATGGGCTTTTCGTCCTGGGCGGGCCGGAGACGCAGCTGCATGACATTCTTTGGGCCGTCCATGACGGAAAAAACGGTGGTAGAAGCGAGGGGGAGGAAAATTTCGGGGAGTTCCCGGTTACGGTGGGAGGTCGGGGGCCGAGCGATGCGCGTTTCTCTCGTACACGTACGCGCGTGTGTGCGAGGCGTTGTCTCTAACTGAACCCGAGCGAGGCGTTGGGCTCTAACTGAACCCGAGCGATTGCACTGCAGGCTACGCGTTACTAAACCCGAGCGATCGATCGATGACTGTTAACTGAACCCGATCGAGCGATTCCTTGGCTACTGCTGCTAACTGAAGCCGATCGATGGGATGAACAGTGAGCGTTACAGGGGGGTTTGGATGAACACTGAGCAGTGGCGTTGCTTCTGGATGAACAGGACCCCGTGGTGTGGTGAAGGGCTGGATGAACAGTAGACGGTGGAGGGGTACCCGTGGAGGGGTGGATGAACAGGACCCCGTGGTGTGGAGGGTAGGATGAACAGTAGACGGTGGAGGGGTGCCCGTGGAGGGGTGGTTGAACAGGACCCCGTGGTGTGGAGGGCTGGATGAACAGTAGACGGTGGAGGGGTGGTTGAACAGTAGCCGGTGGAGTAGCGCGCGGTTGAGGCTGGATGAATAGGAGCCCGTGGAGGCTGGAGGAGGTCGACGGTGGATGAATAGTAGCTCGTGGAGGCTGGAGGGGGTCGACGGTGGAGATGAATAGTATCCCGTGGAGTCCCGTTTTGCGGTACGCCACACCCCTCCCGATGAACAGGACCCCCGTTTCGACCGTAGCGCTCCAACACAAGTCCGTTTCCTCCATTTTGCGGTACGCCACACCCCTCCCGATCAACATGACCCTCGTTTCGACCGTAGGAGGTCCGTTTCCTCCGTTTTGCGGTACGCCACACCCCTCCCGATCAACAGGACCCCCGTTTCGACCGTAGGAGGTCCGTTTCCTCCGTTTTGCGGTACGCCACACCCCTCCCGATCAACAGGACCCCCGTTTTAACCGTGGACCCAGCTGTCAGCCTCTCCACGTACAATACTCTTCTGATGGAAGTCGTTCCTTGACCACGTTAACCACACTGCGCGGAGAGCACCATGACGGTGGACGATGGCGAGGCCTAGGAAGGGGACGGCGCGGTAGTGGAAGCTCGCGCGGAGAGGACTACGAGGGTTCACTGGTTCGGCTGCGGTGTGAGGCTGCCGTCGCCGCAGGGCCTGGCCAGCGGTGGGAATAGTAGGGGGCGGTGAGGCCTCTACGGCAGCACAGCCGACCAGGGGAGGCAGGAGCATGCGGCACGACCAACGCTGCTTTGGGCGACTGGAGCAAGAAGACCAGAGGTTGAAGAAGCACTACGGCCGTTGGATGGACATCGTACGGTCACTGGAGCTAGAATCGTTCATATTGACTAAGTTGACAAAGACCTTCGTCCCCGTCAACTTAGTAGGCCCACAAGTCAGGCTCCCAGCAAGGTGGGTCCCAGCTAGCCGGGGGAGTATTCATTTTTTTGTGCGTAATAAGGAGGCACTTCCGGTGGGTCCGAGCTGACAGCGGGGGGAACGTTTTTTTCGTGAAATATGGTGGCCCATCCGGTGGGTCCCAGCAGTCAGGGGGAAACGATTTTTTCGCAAAATACTGGTGGCCCATCCGGTGGGTCCCTGCTGTCAGGTGGAGGAATAATTATTTTCCGCGTAATAAGGAGGCACTTCCTTGCGGTTGCCGTGGACCCAGCTGTCAGCCTCTGCACGTACAGTACTCTTCCGATGGAAGTCGGTCGTTGACCACGTTGACCACGCCACGTCGAGAGCACCAGGGCGGTGGACGACGGCGAGGACTAGGAAGGGGATGACTCGGAGCCGGGGAAGGCGCAGCAGTGGATGCCCACGCAAAGAGGAGTACGAGGGTTCACTGGTTCGGCTGCGGTGTGAGGTTGCTGTCGCCGCAGATTAACAGGGGGTGTGGGTGAGTAGAGGGATGGCCTGGCCAGCGGTGGGAGTAGTAGGGGGCGGTGAGGCCTCCGCGGCATCACAGCCGGCCACGGGAGGCAGGCGCACGCGGCACGACCGGCACTGGTTTGGGCGGTTGGAGCAAGAAGACTAGAGGTTGAAGAAGCACTACGGTCGTTGGATGAACATCGTACGGTAACAGGAGCTAGAATCTTTCATATTGACTAAGTTGACAAAGCCCTCCGTCCCCGTCAACTTGGTAGACCCACAAGTCAGCCTCCCACTATGCTGGGTTCTAGCTGGCAGGGGGAATATTCATTTTTTGTGCGTAATAAGGAGGCACTTCCTTGCGTGCGAAGATAGCTGGTGGGTCCGACATGTCAGTGGGGGGCACTTTATTTTGCGAAATACAGAGGCCCTTCCGGTGGGTCCCAGATGTCAGGTGGAGGAATCATTATTTTGCGTGTAATAAGGAGGCATTTCCATGTGTGCGGCCGTGGACCCAGCTGTCAGCCTCTCCACGCACAGTCTACTTCTGATGGTGTCGTTCGTTGACCACGTTGACCATGCCGCGCCGAGCGCATCCAAGGTGGTGGAGGACGGCGAGGCCCCGGACAGCAACGGGCCGGAGATGGGACGACGCAGGAGTAGAGTCGCAGACGGAGAGGTGTATGAGGGTTAACTGGTTCTAGTGCGGTGTGGTTCGGCAGTCGGTGGAGAAGAACAGGAGGTGTGGAGGGGTGGAGGGATGGCCTGGTCAACGGTGGAGTAGCGCTTCATAGCGAAGCGTGCTAAGAGAGCTGCTAGCAGCAGGAGGCGGGAGGTGGTCCCGGCGGCGCTGGAGGAAGAAGATGAGAGATTGAAGATGGATGCTTGTCGTTGGATGTAAATCCAATGGCTAACATGTCAGAATCATTTGTTGACTAAATTGACAACGACTTGCATTGGCTTCGACCTATTGGCCCACATTTCAGCCTCCAAAAATGTGGCACGTATTCAACCCATTTTTTTAGAATTTACAGTCTTTTTTTTGCGCGGTAGAATTTACAGTCAATTTGATCTTTTTTTTGAATTACAACCATTAGCTGGGCTGGGTGAACAAATAATGTAGCGTCCATGCGGCCTGTTTATTTTATTTCCTAAAAAATTACAGGTCATTTGCACTTTCTCGAAATACACGATTTTGCTGGGCTGATTCTAATTATAATGTTGGGTTGGGCCAGCAATGTTATCTAAAAATAAAAAGGGGCTGAGCATTTTGTTATAAATATATATTTAAATAATAAGTGATATTATTACATTCGTCCTTAAATCTTACCAAGCTTTTGTACACGATCACTAGGATTTTCGTGCCAAAACAATCCAGGATTTTATTTGTTAAGAAATTATTTTTATAAGTTAATAAGATGTGGGATATTGTTTTCTTACATATGTAAGTATCTGTTAAATATATGATGACAATAAAAATAATATATAATAACATATGAAATATTTTTTTTAGAAAAAAAGGGAGCATCTCCCCGGTTCCATTGTTGAGAACGAAACCACAACATATTCTGATACAACAGCTCAAAGAGCAGTTCGAAAGCAAAGGTAGAAAAGCTACAAACTAGGGGGTGGATGAACAAGTTCTCTGAATAACACAAATCACCCGAGCGGTGCCAAAGGCAGAGCGGATAGAGCACTCAAATGACACAAGGAGGGTCCAGCGAAGCCTTCATGGTCTTCAGCCGAGGGGCCGTGTCAGCCTGCGACGACCAGTAAGCAAGCGGAGAGACCGGGCTGGAAGGCATAGCATGGTGGATGTCCCTCTTTTTCGGCGCCAGGTGCCCATCATCTTCATCAGAGATCTTAAGACGAGCCCACGGGTCCAGCCCCAGAGCAGGTCGAGCCTTGTTCAGCCACAAGTGATCGCCAACGGTTTCTGGAGGGATCTTGTTAGGGTTTCCACGAAGCTCATCAACTTGTCCTTGTCCAATCCGGAGGAGAGAATTGCCCAGTTCCTCACCATGTTCCTGATCAACCTCAAGACTTGCGGAATGGAAATCCAGGAGGTGTTACTGAAAATCGTAGCATTTCTATATTTCCAGAGGCACCAAAGGACAACTGAGCTAACAGTGTTTAAAACTGAGCACTTTTTGGTAGCAATCCAGAATCTGGTGACAGATTCGAAGGATGAGCCAATCTGACTAGAGAAATATTCCTCAATGTGGGGCCAGAGATGTTTAGCAACTATACATTCAAAAAATAGGTGAGAACGAGACTCTTGTTCCAAGCAGTAAACACAATCAAGGGGTTTGATGATGTGTCTCTTCCTAAGGTTATCCCTAGTCATCAATTTGTTTTTGGAGAGAAGCTAGAGAAATACATGAATTTTAGGGGGAACTCTCAATTTCCAGACAGGAGGGATAAACACGGGTTGAACCCCTCTAAAGTTGATAACATGATAGAGGGAGCTGGAGGAATACTTCCCCTTATTGTCCAGCTGCCAAATCAGGGCATCCGGCTCGGTAGTAAAGCTAATGCTTTTGTTAAAGAGAGTTTTAGGCATTGACTGTCCCAAACTTCACTGACACTTTTGTTAAACTCATTGCGGACAGAGTAAATAGGCCAAATTGGACTGCTAGGGGGATGTGCCAAACCAACTATCTTCCCAGAACCTGGTTCTGCTCCCATCCCCTATGTTCCATCTATAGCCAAATTTCACAGCATGCATAATAGATTTTAATCCTTTTCAGAATCTAGAGGTCCTAGGTTGGAGGAAGGGACAAAAATATTAGGTTTATTTCCTAGGTATTTATGGGCAATAAGAAGCTTCCAGGGTTTCAGGTCTTCCTCATAGAATCTTTTAATCCAAGACCCTAGAAGACAGATGTTAATTTCTTGGAGGTTAGGTATGCCTAGGCCTCCAAAATCTTTTTTCATAGAGACTAGGGCCCAATTAGCAAGGTGTAGCTTCCTATTTCCCTCAAAATCATTCCACAAGCAATGAGACATCTGAGAATTGATGAGGTTCACTGCCCATTTAGGGAACTTGAAGAAGGAGAGGAGATACACTGGAATGCTAGCCAAACAAGCTTGCATGAGGATCAATCTACCTCTGTAAGAGAGAAGTTTGCCCCTCCACCCAGCAATCCTTTTAATGATTTTATCCAGAAGGGGTTGGATATCCTCTCTCCTCAGTTTATCATAGTGGACAGGGATACCTAGGTACTTAATGGGGAAGTTACATTTATTACAGACTAGAATAGAGAGGAAGTCAGCTAACTCCTGATCATCCATGTTGATAGGGATGAGTTCACTTTTAGAGTAGTTGATTCTCATGCCTGAGACTTGTTCAAACCAGGTTAGAACAATTTTCAGATTGCTAGCATGTGTGGAGTCATTGTCTAAGAAAAGGATGGTATCATCTGCATATTGAAGGCACATGATGCCACCAGGGCAGACCTTAGGACAGAGCCCTGCAATCAGACTATGATTAGCAGCTTTGCTCAGCATTTTAGTAAGAACGTCCACTACTAAATTAAACAAAAGCGGGGAGATGGGGTCACCTTGCCTAAGGCCTTTACCAGCAAGGAAAAAATCACTTTCATAGTTATTTAACTTGACCCCAACAGACCCCCCATGAGTAAGTTGCTGGATCCAACTCTCCTCTATGAAAGGCTTGGAAAAGATCTAAGAGATCGTTTTTCACCAAGTCCCAAAAATGCTGGTAAAACAAGAAGGGAATCACATCAGGACCAGGAGACCCATCAGGATAAGAGCTAAAAATGGCTTCCTTCACCTCTGTCTCTGAAAAAGGGGCTTCTAGCAGCTCATTTTCAGCAGGAGAGACTTTTTCAGAAGCAGAGAAAAAAATGTTTTGTAGAGAGAACCCAGAAGGGTTTTCTTTCTTAAACAGGTCTTTGTAGAAGTCACTAGCCACTTTCAGCATCTCATCTACCTCAGTAACAGGGCCATTATGGCCATCAAGGGAGTGAATGAGGGTTTTCCTCCTCCTCTGGTTAGCTACTGCATGGAAGTAAGCAGTATTTCTATCACTTCCAACATATCTAGCAGAACTGTGGGTTTTCCTTCTGACAGGGCAATTCTCAACTTTATGGGTAACCATTTTGCAGATAAAACAACTCTTGGGCTTGACACATTTATTCAAATGATGCCCTGGTTCCCCACAGTTGTAGCAGATCACCTCAGAGTATGCCATAAGGACCGAAGCAGGGGCAGGAGCAATTTTCTGGATGTCCTATCTCTTCTTTTGCTGATTCTTGCCTTGAGATTTCCCACTGATCTGAGAGTCAGAACCACCAGCAGATTGATCTTGGGCAATTACAGGAGCCTGCCCAGATTGTGGCCCCATTTGGGGTGGAGGTGGGCCATACCACTGCCCAACCGGCGCTCCCCCCCATTGTGATAGGGGAAATTCATTGGAGTTCCTGGTTCCTGGTCATCCTCCAGCCAGATGTTGTCTCTCAGGAAGCAGAAATAACCACGAGACAACTCAATTGAAGCAGATTGCAAGCCTTATTTCAATCTTCTGCAGGTTTGGGGGAGAGGTAAGGTAGGGGATCCACCTGCTCCGGCTCCGGTGGCGTGCTGGTGGGCAGGAGTCAAGTCAAGCATTCTCATCTCGCAGCACGGCGTGGATCTCCTGAATTCACTTCTCCTTTCGCCCATCGAACGAAAGCAATCGGTGGCTCACTTGGGTGGGGCATCCTGTGCTTCTCCGAGAAATCTCCTTCGAAGTAGATCCGCAGGGCTAGATTCAGCAGCTCCCAATCCACATGATCCTTGCACATCCGAGCATACCTGCGCGAGTGAGAGAACAGATTTGGTCCCTCCTCGGCTTCCTCCCTCGCAGCTTCCTCCTCTGCTTCCCTCCATTCGCGCGTGCACTGGGTCCAGGAGAGAGCGTCGTCATGGATCCGCATCGCCCGCTCCCTCCGTCTCCTCCCTCGAGTCTCCCGTAGCACCGCCGGCGCGACGGAGTCGAGCGGCTGGAGCATCCATGGGAAGGCTTTGTAGACATGTGGGAGATGCATCTTGTACATCTGCCTGTCTTCCAGCCATTCCCCCGTGGATATGGCCGGCGCGCGAGCGGACTTGCTGAGGGGGGCAGGCGCGCCCGGAGTTAGGAGGTGGGGGGTGGCGGCGAGATCTATTTGCCAATTACTCCCTCCTTTTTGGTTTATAGGGCTCAATTCAAAAATCTCACCAACCAAGGTAGATGATGAATGGTGGAATACTTTTTGTAGTTTGCAAAAGCACCTAATTAATGCACTTGTTTTCCTCAAAAAATTATGTTTATCAATGCATAAATTGCAATGCATGCATGCATAAAGTACATGCATTGGTCAATTTTCTCTTACTTGCATGCAATGATTTAATGCACCTTGGAATCTGAACATGTGATGGAAAACAACCAAATTGAGCCTTATAAAATTGAAAATATTTTGAGATAAGCCCTATAAACCGAAAAGGAGGGAGTATGTGAACTAAACAGTCAACATATAAAATAATTTAAATATATATAATATAGTTAGAAGGGAAACATAAGTTGGACCTGGCGTTCCTATTCTTATATAGAAAAATAGAACATACATCTGCGTTTTCTTCAAAAAAAATACATAAATTGGGCTGCCAAAAATAAAACCTCGGATGGGAGGTCTATAGGCCGGTCGATACATGACGGCCCTAAGAAAATACAAACATGCCTATGGACCTCCCATCCGAGGTCCTGGGCTGCGCATGTTAAAAATGAAAGCCTAGACGGGGCAGCCCAAAACCACGTCCAACATATGCCAAAACTTCGTCCCTCGTTTTCTCTGTGTTTCGCACATTCGACATTGTGTGGGCATTTTGACTGTGCATCATATGAAGATGTGCTATGCATGAATGTTGATCAGCATGATGTTAACTGGCTGGTAGTTCCATTTTCGACCATGAATAAAACTTCCAACATGATGTTAACCCTGTTTGAAAAGGCCGTGTTAATATAAATGCTCTGCCTATGAAAGTTGCAGTTTCTTATCTGAAACTGAACTTGCAGTTTCTAATCTAAAACTGAAACTTGCAGTTTCTTCTCTGAGAATCACATTGTCTGCATTTTTATACTCCTATGAAACTACATTTTTAAGTGCTAAAAATAGATCTCTAGAATTCATAAAATACTTCATATGCTCAATACTGCAAATCTGAAATTCAAAAGACATTCATATCTGAAAGTACTCTCAAAATACACAACACAAAACACAATTCACAACCTGCAAATACTGACAACCCTAAGCTCCTCCTGACAATTCACAACCTGCCCGACTATTGGGCTGGGGGGGCAGCCCCCTCCTATTCCTCGGCGGCAGACAGCCGCCCCGTGAGATGATGTGAACGGCGAGGAAGACGATGGCGGGGAAGCGTCGTTGGGCCAACTGCTTTTCTCCTCTTGCAGTTGGGTTCGGTCGACGAAGACTCCACCGGCTCGCTCTGGTAGGACAACCTCACAAACGGTACCCTATAGATGCTCGATCCTTCAATCTCTGGTGGATGCTCCATCTGGGATCAATTCTCCCACCACCGCTCCCTCACGATCGGATTCGGTGAATCTGTTTGCTCCATGGCCCAGAGGAGCAGCTCTATGTACTCCGGCGCGACTCCCTCTGGGAGTATCGTCGCCTTTTCGCTCTATTGCAGATATTTGGCCATGGATGTCGCCGTCGCCGCTAGTTGGTCCTTGTTGTCAAACCAAGACTATATCTCCAACATCCTAGCTAGCTTCACAGGGTCGCCGTCTGCGATCCTCACGTATTGGTTGTACTCCTCCATCGATCTACTTCTCCATAGCACCTTCACTCACCGGCGGTGGTTTTTGAATGGAAGAGGAGAGGAGCAGCGCTGGTTTTAGATTAGAACAGGAGAGGAGCGACGCTGGTTTTGGACTGGAACAGGAGAGGAGGGGCGGTGGTTTTGAAATGGAAGACGAGAGGAGCGGCGCTGCATTTAGATTGGAACAGGAGAGGAGCGGCGGTGGTTTAAGAGGAGAAGAGTGGAAGAGCGGCGCTGGTCTTGGAAGTATTTTTTTTGTTGTTTCGCGTATTTTGGGTCAAAGTTTGACCACGTACTGTATTTGACAAGCAAAATGTGAATGCATGTCACCAAAAATTGTACCGTTTGGTTCGTATCTGAATGTACTTTCAAATTATACTCCCTCCATTTTTTATACAAGGCCACAAACTCATATTATAGGTACCAAGGTAAAAATCAATGCTATTTTTAAGTCAATGTTGCTAGCTAGCTTGTCACCTTGATTGTCATGTTAATTAATGTGGTTTTTCTCTCCCAAGCACAACAAGCCAACCCTCTTACTCCTCATTGGTTGATTAATGTTGGGAATGCAAGCTAACCTTCTCACTCCCGCATGCACACAAGGGATATTAATGTCCTCGGGTGCTAGTACGAGGCAAACACCATCAATTTTGCCTCAATTAATGTTAGTGGTCTTGTATAGTTGCAAATTGTAATTTTGATAGTGGCCTTGTATACAACGTATAACATATATTTTATGTGCGAAAATCATGGTCAATTATGACCCATAATAAAAGGGAGACTAGTTAATGTGGGGTCGCTTTCTTAATTGAAGGGTAAATTGATTTTTATTTTGATCCAGTCAGAGCGCGCCGGCCCTCTCGCCCAATCCTAAATCGCTGCCGCACGCTCCTCTCCCTCTTCTCCATTGCAAAACCACCTCCTCTCCTCTCCATCATCTCCATTCCAAAACCACCGTCTCGCCTCTCCATCTTCTGTATTGCAAGACCACCATGTCTCCTCAGTTTTCTAGATGCTTTGCTCCATGGCGCGGGTGCAAACCATGGATACAAAATTAGTATAATGTATACTATTTAAAAGTCGAGGGCGGGGCTTTTCCTGCGCGGTAGGCGGCGGGGTAGTTCCGCCTAGTCGGTTCGACAGAGACGCGAGAAGACGAGGGAGTAGGCTGCTGCAAATGTAGGGCTGTGTGATTTGACAGCGAGTTACTGCTGGACAGGTGGGGCCCCGTGATTTGACTTGCCATTATCATTTTAACTGCGGCGCTACGACCGACGTGAGTCTCCCAGATTCCTGACCACCTCCATACAGGTGCCTCTCCCAATGCTCCACCATGTAGTAGAGCCCACTTCTCCACTTTTTCCTTGCCTCTCTTTCCTCCACATATGCAAAAATGTCATGTAAAGCGCACTATTGTACTTACTTTTACTTGCTCCTATAGGTTCTTAAGCTTGCCACATAGGCATAAAGTCTAATGTGGCAAGTTAATCAAGAAGAGAGAGACTAGTTTGGTTACCCAAGGAAGAAACGGTGCTAAGCGCGTGTACCTAGGTGAAAAGACAATTTTGAGTCTATAGCTAATTAAATGAAGCAAACTTAGCAACACCATTTCATTGGAAGAGGTCACTCCTTGGCAAATGCAATAAATACACGCGCTTACTAGCACTGTTTCTTCCTTGAGTACGAAGAAAGAGATAGAGAGGAGTAACAAAAAATACACTTATAGCCAACCTTGTTGTAGTATGAGTGACTAAGTGATGACTATCACTAGTAGAAAAAGGGTCAAACGTGAAGCACATTAGTGCCGGTTTGAATTAGAGCCGGCACTAATGTGTACATTAGTGCCGGTTCGTGGCGGCGATCAATAGTACCGGTTCATGGCGAACCTTTAGTACCGGTTCATGCCACGAACCGGTACTAAAGAGGCTGTGTCAGCCTGCGGTCAGGCTATGGCCCCACCATCACCATTTAGTGCCGGTTCGTACCACGAACCAGTACTAATGAGGTTATGGCAAGCTGTTTTTAGTCCCACCTCGCCAAGAGAGAGGCAGTATGAGCGGTTTATAAGCCGTGAGTGCATAGACAATGACGAAGAGTTGCAATGCTCACCTACATGTTGATTAGCTTCAAGCCTTGCGGAATAGCATAGATTGCACTAAGCTATGTGCAGTGCAGTCTACACTATTCCGAATGGCTTGAAGCAAATTAACCAGCATTGCACCTCTTTTTTATTTTCAATAACTTATTTAAACTTCGGACTTCTTTTGTGTTCAGTATGCAGCATTTAAAGCGACGTCATCAATTTCCAACATGTTCTGACATCATTTGTTGTTTTTCGGTCATTTACCTAATTGTTTAGAGAGCTAAATGAACGTGAAATTGAAAATCACTACAAAATGAATCCTGAAAATGTTGAAACTTGGCATGGTATCATCATATCACCCGCATAGCATGCGCGAAAGAGTAGAGAGGGTCATGGCAAAAAATGGACGCACTTCGTGTACAAACTGGACAAACTCTTTCCGAGTATCAGGGTTTCGGAGTCCGGAGTGGGTACTAATGTGCAACTCTTTGCTTGGTTTTGTTAGGGTGGTCCCTAGGAAGTCCCAAAACAATGGCATGAACCACCTCTACACAAGATTCCCTCATGTTCGTCGGTTATGGTACTTTCAGCCTATAAGTACTTAGACTCGGAGTGAGGAATCGATGCCGGTGAAGACCCTACACAAGGAGTGAGTGAATATTTGGCATGTACCACCCTAAGAGCACTTTTAAACACATGGTATGCCAACTCCTAGCTTTTCGTGCCATCCCGATGCTCCGGAGCCCCTCTATGGCGAAACCCTAGCCCCTCTACAACTTTCACCGAAGCCCAGAGTGGGTACTAATGTGCATCCCACCAATCAGGAAGAATCACATGGATCGTGTGTTTCTTTCTAGCTCTTGCGAGTCGTTGGATCAAGGGTGTGTTTCTTCCTAGCTCATGTGAGTCGTTGGATCGAAACTACCACAATCACTTTGTGAGCCAGACGACCCTATATATAGCCCACCTCTCGCCTTCCCTGCATAAGTCTTTCAGTTCATCGACTACATACATCTACCAGTTCATCGACTGCATACATCTACCAGTTCATCGACTAAATACAAATCATTCGGATTCGCCATCATACGTCCAACCCTGCATTTGATATGCATATATATGCATCACGAGCCACGGTTGGGCTGTATGATGGCGATACCGATTGGTTTGTTCTAGATCCGACATAAAAGGTTTGATACAACTTATTTTTTGTGACATAAGAGCTATCTCTCCTCCTACCTATTTTAGTTACACAACTACCTATTTGTGCCAAATTTTCACTTTTGCTGTTGCTCTTGCATCATAAGCATCCATGTTAACTGGACTTACAAGTAATGCAATTTAACCAAACTATCTTGTGATCTTCGCCAAGAGAGAGGCAGTATGAGCGGTTTATAAGCCGTGAGTATGCAGCATTGAAAGCGACGTCATCAATTTCCAACATGTTCTGACATCATTTGTTGTTTTTCGGTCATTTACCTAATTGTTTAGAGAGCTAAATGACCGTGAAATTGAAAATCACTACAAAATGAATCCTGAAAATGTTGAAACTTGGCATGGTATCATCATATCACCCGCATAGCATGCGCGAAAGAGTAGAGAGGGTCACGGCAAAAACTGGACGCACTTCGTGTACAAACTGGACATACTCTTTCCGAGTATCAGGGTTTCGGACGAAAACTCATCTGTTACATGGCCACTTCAATGTTTTTTAAACTTATTTGAACTCCGGACTTCTTTTGTGTTCAGTATCCAGCATTTAAAGCGATGTCATCAATTTCCAACATGTTCTGACATCATTTGTTGTTTTTCGGTCATTTACCTAATTGTTCAGTATGCAGCATTCAATTTCCAGAAGAAAATAAATAGAAGAAAATAAATAATGCAGAAAATAAAAAAACTATACAAAAAAATTACTCAAAAATAAATAGAAGAAAATAAATAATGCAGAAAAGAAAAAACTATATAAAAAACTACTCAAAAATAAATAGAAGAAAATAAGTAATGCAGAAAAGAAAAAACTATATAAAAAATTTGTTGGCGCGCTGCCCAGTGGGCCTGCCAGACCTAGGGTGTGCAGCAAATGCAGGCCCAGAAGGGCCAGCAGACTCACAGGGCAGCGCGCCCTAATTAATTAGGCCCAGAAGCCTGCTATATAGAGGAGTTCGAAGAGGTAGCCGCGGCTGGGTTTATAAACCAGTGCGGCTGCCCTTCGCCGGGCGAGGTGGGACTAAACTTTGGGGTGGCAGCGCAAGGCCTTTAGTACCGGTTGGTGGCTCCAACCGGTACTAAAGACCACCCTTTAGTACCGGTTGGAACCACCAACCGGTACTAAAGGCCTGCTCTTCCCGCCTCTTTGCCTGGCCAAAGTAGGCCTTTAGTACCGGTTGGTGGCTCCAACCGGTACTAAAGGCTCGTCCTATATATACAACACTTATGAAATTTTAGTTACATCTCCCCACTTCTTTCGTCAACCTCTCGCGTGCCGCTCCCGTCGTCGCCGCCCGTCGCCCGTCGTCGTCGTCGTCGTCCCCGCCGCCGCCCCGAACGCCGCGCGCCGCCGTCCATCGTCGTCCCTCGCCGCGGTCCCGTCGTCATCCCGCGCCGTCGTCCGTACGTATCTCGCTCTCTCCTCGCGCGTACCCGGCCGCCGCGCCGCGCGCCGTCCGCCCCGAACGCCGCGCGCCGCCGTCCGTCCCCGCCGCCGCCCCGAACGCCGGCGCCCCCGCCCCGTACACCGCCGCCCCCGCCCCGTACGCCGGCGCCCCCGCTCGTACGTACGGGGCGGCGGCGTACGGGGCCGCACACACACACACATATACCACACACGCATACACACACATACACACATACGTACACACGTATACGTATACACACACATACACACACACACATTTTTTTTACTTATTTTCTGTTTTTTAGAAAAGTTAATTAGATGATCGAATGTTAGATTAATGTCGAATGTTAGATGAATTAGCTAGCTAGATAGAAAAATTGTCGAACTAGAGATTAGAACTAGTTGAATAATTAATATAACTAGTTTATTTTTAGTAAGAAAATTTAGGTATATGAGATTTGAACTAGTTGAATAATTAATATAACTAGTTTATTTTTAGTAAGAAAATTTAGGTATATGAGATTTGAACTAGTTGAATAATTAATATAACTAGTTTATTTTTAGTAAGAAAATTTAGGTATATGAGATTTGAACTAGTTCAATAATTAATATAACTAGTTTATTTTTACTAACAAAAATTTAGATATCTGAGATTTGATGATCTAATTAAAATATTATTTGTTAATGAGTTTTTCTGTTTATTTAATTTTTTATATATTTTGAGTTTATATAAATGTTAGATTAATGTCGAATGTTAGATCAATTAGATAGAAAAGTTAAATATATAGTAATGTCAATTGAATATATAGTTAGATATATTAATGTCAAATGTTAGATGAATATATATTTGGCTAGATATAGGTGTTTAATGTTTCACCTATATGAACATAGGAAATGTCATCTGACGACGAAAAAGATTTCATTATGTGCGAACACTGTGAAGACCAGCGCGGCCTGTGCGACCAAAATTTCCTTGTTGATGGTAGGCGCTTCAGCATCAAGCTGGATGAGACATTCGAAGTTGATACAGTAAGTCACTTTGTCAATTATTATTTGAATGCAAAACTTATGCTTCATTTGCTTCAACTTATAATTTTAAATTTTCACTATTCTACTAGCGCATCCCCTGCCATGCAAGAATTTTTGTCTTGGATAAGATAGGTTTAGTGCTATAGATTATATGGAGGTAAAGAGAGTTTACTTGAAGATGGAGCATGGGTATACTTTCAACGTCAAATTATATAATGGAGACACATACACCCATTTTGAATGCAAAACTTGGCAAGCACTATGCAAGGCTTATGCATTTGAGCCTGATATGGTTATCACCTTTGATATTCGTCCGGAAGATGATATTGAAGGTAATATAGACATCTGGGTCGATGTGCAAACGCCTCCAGTTCTACCATTTGGTGAGTTTTTCTCAACCATGCATGCATATGTGTTTATGTCTTTGATACAGTTTATTCAAAAATAGTTGACAACTAATTTGTATTGTCAGCTTATTTCGGTTCAAGCAAACATGTCCGGCGCTTGGTAGACAGGACCTACTACTGCCCCGGGGCTCAACTAAACTGCGAGGAGATAAGTCATTATGTTTCATGGCCTGAGGATCTTAATACTGTCAAGACAAATTTTTTTCCTAAACTTAGAAATGTTAGTACTCAAAACGTGCGACCAATGGTGATCGTATTGAACTACGGTCACATCTATAATCGAAAGATGGTAAGATTTTAAATATTTGTCCTTAATTAGTGCATCTTTTGCATACATTATTTTTGAAGCTAAACTTTCATTGCTTAGTATATTAATTACTATACGATGTTCTTCAACAGGGACTTCCGATGACAGTTGTGCCTCAGTGGATCGAGACAAAAGGTCGCATGTCAATGGTTAGCTTACGACCAAGATTTCCTACATTGCACATGAGTGCATTCAGGATTTCTGAAAGCGAAGAATGCTTAATAGTGAAAGATTGGAGCAAAATTGTTAACGATCGCAGAGAAGTACTAGGGGGCAGCAAGGAGAAGCGCAACCCAAGATTAGAAGACAGATTCATCTGCATGCTCCAGTATGATGAATCAGGAGAGCTATACATGTTCTATGTTATTCTACCTGAGAGGGAGCAGCAGGATCAGTAGCTACTAGTTCATGCTCTTAATTAGTACTTGTCTCATGTCCGTGTCCTGAACTTCGATGTTGGTGATGATTATGTTGAACTTGATGATATCTTTGCTTCTGTTACAAAGTGAATGTTTCCTCTTTAAGCTAGCCAGCGTTGATGATGATTAGATAGCTAGCGGTAATGACTATGATGATTAAATAGTGGTAATTAGACGACTATGATGATTTTTAGCTAGCTAGAGTTTATTTATTTATTAATATGCAATGATGATGATGATGACGACTACAACTCATTATAACGTAAAACAATCCTAAATTAAATTAATAACACAAATTTAATTGAAAAATACAAAATAAAACAAAAACCCACAATCATTTAGTACCGGTTGGTGTTACCAACCGGTACTAAAGGGCTCCCGGCCCCCGGAGCTGGCTCGTGCCACGTGGATCCCCTTTAGCACCGGTTCGTGCTGAACCGGTACTAAAGGGGGGGCCCTTTAGTGCCGAAACGTTAGTGCCGGTTCCTAAACCGGCACTAAAGGGCCTTACGAACCGGTGCTATTGCCCGGTTCTGCACTAGTGTATGTATGACATGCCAACATCAGATAGCCTAACGCACCGTGTTAAATCTCCAAGGGCGCGACCGCGCGAGCGACGCGACGGTCGTGGTAGGCGCGACCATGATACGTGTTGCTGGCAGTCCTTGGATCTGAGATCAAACGGTCGCATGCTAAGTTGCTGAAAATTTGCAGAATAACCCTCCAAGATAGGATATTCACCCATAGGTCTAGAATCACGCCATGCAACCGTTCGATCTCAGATCCAAGGGCTCTTGGAAGCCCGTATCATGGGAGAATGGAAAGCCACTACCCTGCCATTCGCACGCTGGCAGTTCGCTCCTACTCGTCCCCGCACGTCCTTCAATACTACGGCGGTTCGCTCCTAGTCGTCCCGTCCATTCACATTACGGCAGTTCCACTAATCCTAACCCTCCTCCCAAATACATGGCGTCCCAAATCTCCATGATCGGCGGTGAGTACAAGGTTAGAACCATCACCGGCGATGAGTTCGACGTCATCTACACCCGTTCTTCCGCGACAGTGAAAGGATGCCTTTCTCGCTTCAGACGCATGTTCAAAAACTCAGATGATGAGTGGGTCGATGGGCTAGATGTTGAGTACACCACGGTCCTGGGACGAGAGAAGGATCTAAAGGACGAAGAGAGGAAGAAGCCCGTTGTGATCCAGGTTTGCGTGCATGACTTATGCTTGGTCTACCACATATTCCATGCCGACATTGAGTTCTAGGATTTTAAGGACTTCCTCGGGAGCAACCTAGTCAAATTCGTTATTGTAGACTTTGGTAACGACAAAGAAATCCTGGGTCGGATAGGCCTCGTTGTAGGCAACCCCTTCGACCTCTAGAAGAATCGGCAGGTGCCCTCTCGTCAGCCTTCAATGCTGACCCTGGCAGGAGCCATCGTTCATCCTTCGTACGGTAAACTGTTGAAACCTCCATACACGTTTCATCGTCATGCATGGCAACAGAATGTACTAGATATAGACCACATCAACTACGCTGCAATGGATGGCTACCTTTGCTTCAATATCTACAAGGGTTGGATGAAGAGCAACAGCCAAGTGTGCGGTTCAAGCAAAGAAGTATCGGCCAAGAGGAAGAGGAACAAGGACGAAGTCGAGGATGTGGACGAGGACTCCGAGTAAGGTGGCAGTGTCGTTGCTCATGGTGGTTCTAATGCAGTGTCTACTGGAACAGTTGCAAAGTTTAATTTCATGTGTGCTTAATTTAATTTGAGGGGTGTGTTGTGCTGAGCACCCAGCAGAACGATTTTATGTTTCTTCTCGTTACTTTAACTCTTCAGTACGTACATACTAGTATTTCTTACATTTCATCTTTTAGTTGGTATAGTACTACCACTCGTTTCTTCACATTATATACGTACAATATATATGGCCAACATCATATAGCCAGCAGTTTAGTTGTCAAAGAATTTCAGGGTGCTTAGTTTTGTCAAAGAATTCCAGGATGCTTAGAGGGTGCTTGGATGATCCAAGGGACTTATTTTAGTCTGACTAAAAATAGTCTCTTTAAGAGGCTAAAGTTCCAAGCACCCCTGACTAAAGAGGGGCTAAAACTAGTCTTGAGACTAATTTTTTTTAGTCAGGGGTACCCCTACTAAAATGTGGATTAATCCTCTCTCTACTCATTTAACTCCTCTCCTTTAACACAGGGTTCTGGATTGGAGGGTTTGGAGGATAATAAATGCTCATTAACTTGATTTTAGCCTTTTTAGTATTTGGATCCAAGCATGGGTGAGGCTAGCATGTTTTAGTCCCACTACTTTTAGTCATGGGACTAAAACGTATCCAAGCACCCTCTTAGTTTTATTTGAGGGGTGGGTTGTGGTGGACACCATTATTGTGACTAGCATTTTTAATAGTACTATATGCATAATTTGGCGACGAGCACTCTCTATATGTACCACCTTTTTTTAATTTCAAGTTTTGCTCCATGGCGCAATCCATCGATACTACTGCTGTACAAAAGTATACATTTTTTAAAAGGCTAGAGGGCGGGGCAGTCTAGCTTGGTCGGTTTCACGAGAGGCGAGGGCCTTTGTGATTTGACGGCTCATTACTGCTGGAAGGCGGGGCCTTGTGACTTTACTGCTCGTATAAATGCGCCGATGACATGATCGAGGAGGAGCAAAGAACCGTGTGATATACTCAAGTTTTCCACTGGAGTAGTACTACGGCGGAGGAGCACGAAACACGGCAGCCCAGTGCCATATGGCGATAAAAAATCATCTAATTTGCTAGTCATCTCATTGTTAGCATTGTTCTATTCATTCCCTCAAAAAAAACATTGTTCTATTCATGCCTCGCAGAGAACATGACACGTGCGGCGAAACACCCGAAGCAAAAGATGAAACACAGGAGCAAAAGAAGAAGGAAGATTATCACCCCAAATGATCTAATTCGCCGCGGAGTCGTAACTGCTTCTTCATCGCCTGCACGACCTCCATCTCCTTGCGCGTCTCCTCCGCCATCTTCATCATTGTGTCCATGACGCGGCATTTCTCGACGTGAGCCTTCATCATCTGTTCCACGGCCATATTACGTACCTTGACAGCAGTCGGGTGCTCGATGCGGAGCTTCACCAACTCTTCCTTCTGTTCCATGGCGAGGGCCTGCAACATCTTCATCGAGGAACTACTATTCTCATGCAGCTTCTTCCAGCTGGCGTTCTTCTCCTTCAACAGGTCGATCTCGTGGCAGAGCTTCGCATTGTCCTCCCGAAGTCGCAGGATTTCGCCGGTCGCCTTCTTCTCCGAGGCAATGCTCTTCTTTAGCAACATCACTAAGCCGGCGGGCAACTCCCCCTGCTGATTGAGCTCAGCGGGCATGTCGTCGAGGCTCTCCTTCAGCAACTCCATCAAGCCTTGGATGAACTCCTTCTGCTTATTGAGCTGATCGGGCATGTCGTCGACGGATAACGACTCCAGCTCCGCCGGCTTGGCATGTTCGCCTCCGCGGCTAGGGCGCTCCTGGGAGCCATCGCCTGCCCGTGAGAGATCTTTCGAGGTCTCTGCGTGGCGGCGAGCCCTCTCTTTTTTTCCGCAGCCTTGGTTGCCGCTCCCTTGTTACGAGTAGTTCTTGACCTAGAGCTCCGCTCACCGGCCATGGCAACGACGGACGAAGAAGAAGCACTTATGAGGAGGAAAGGTAGAGTGATTTTCGGTTAGGTAGTTCCCCTTTTTATAACCAAAGTACTAGCACTAGTACTAATACCTGCATAGTGGGAACACGTTCAGGTTTGGTACGTACTACTAGTAGGTGTGAGCAGGATTTTCGAATGTGATGGGAACAAGGTAAAGATTAATTGATGATTTTGGTTTCGAGGCCCGAAACGGCTCCCGATGAGTTTAGCGGAACATAAATTTCAAGTACTACACTGCTCAAATGCGTAAATATTGAGTAGTATGTTACTGTAAAAAATTGGCACAAAATACGAAAGAGACCAATGGAAGTACTACTAGCAACCCACGATTTAACTACTCGCATGCGCGCAGTGGAGTAATAATGTCTTTCTTCCGCCCTCACGTCCACTCAATTTGCATGCGCTGTATTAATCGACCATCAATGAAGTGAACGACTTTACACACGTCAAATTATCACATGGGGTGGATCTTGGTACAAAATTGTGTCCGCCCGTGTACCCGCGTGTGCGTGTGAGGAATGAGTGCGTGCATGGCGTGCGTGCACATCTTCGCTTTGTGCATGTACCGCCAGTATGGCTCAGGGAGGACGAGTACATTCTTCTGGAACCAGCAGCACGTCACTCTGATCAATCCACGCAAGGAGGTCGCGACAACGCCTACACATGTGCCACGTGGCTTCATGAACTGTAAGAGAGACATTGTGTAGCGTGCCATTGGTATTCTAGTTTACGTGTTTTGCACAAACTCGAAATACTAGTAAGGTACACGTGCATTGCATGCATCAGATTTTGCAACCAAATTATGAATAAATACCACACTATAGCATGTAAGCTCTGAGTCATATATGCCTGATGTAGCCCTTCGTTAAATTCTTATAGTTCATCTCATTCAAAATCAAATAGTTTTTATAAAAAGCTAAGAACGCGGGAATAGGAAAAACATGGGATTATAGTGGAATGTCGTCTTGAATCCTACAGGATTGTATGAGTGTTTGATTGTGCATAGAAAAAACGCATAATTCTTTCAAAGAGGTTTGAGTGGATGGGATGTTTCCTATGAAATCTAGTGCAAATGAATCATATGGAAAAATTCCTATGGTTTACAATCCTATGAATCAAACAACCAAGATAGGAAAAATTCCTAATGATTAGAATCCTCCAAAATTCCTTTGAGAATCCTTTGAATCAAAGAAGCCCTTAATATATTTTATGATTCATGGAATTGTGCATTGTAAAGCATAAAGTAAAAACAAATAATGGTAATTCAACTAGAAAAAAAGTTTGGGCAGTTATGATACGGAAGAATCTAGAACAAAAGAGAACCACTGTTGTTTTGAGGTTTGTGCATTATGCTTAAGTTCAACCATGGAGTCTGCTAGATTGTACATGTGGCAAAATCTGGTGGGTGGGCTAGAAGATGGTGCGAGGGGCCGAGTGGAGGGAGACTATGAAGGAATGCACAAGTGGAGATCGATATTTAGAGAGAGGGGGCGAACACGTGCGCTGATGCGCGCAGTGGCGGAGCCATGAAAAATAAATGAGCTAGGGGGCCAAGCATTGCTAATCCTTTACGAGGAGGGTCAATTCATGAACTTAAACCATTTTTAGCAGCAATTGTCTAATGATCACATTCATATTAGCCTTGATATACAGTGATGTTAGGGGGGAGGGGGGCAGGGCCCTTACTGCCCCTGTCTTCGCCATTCTGCACGCGTCTAAGAGATGAAGAGGAAGGCATGGATGATGAGAGGGGGACGTTGGATACATAATTAATGTGGGTGTATTAGCTACATATGTTAATCCTATATAGAGAGATATAGATTGATCGATGTGGACGTGGGAAAGAGGGTGAGACCTCACTGGATATATCGATTGATTGATTTGTGTGGAAAACTATGAAAGACCTAGCTATATACACACATACATAGAGGAACATCGATCGTTGCGCATGCATGCGTGAGAGATAAAGAATGCCCGATATGATGGAGAGGGGGATGTGTGTTGGTGTGTGCCTTCATGGGATACCGACCTGAAGAAAAAGATTGCATGCGTGCGATGGATAATGCCGACTGGTAGTGTGTGTGCATGCATGCACGAGAGAAAGTTAGTGGTGCAATTATAAAGAGAAGACTACCGTGTGGGTGTAAAAGAATAGCTGAATAGGTGAGGTCACAATCAATGTAAAGTTGAATTCAAATATTTGAATAAGAGATCCTGATGTTTGAAACCCATGCATGCATGAATATAACGGAGATCTGCGCGGTGTGGTTTGGAAATGAGCATGTTGTAATGTATACACATTGAACAAGGTCAGACTGATTTGAATTTGAGATACCGATGGCACACATCATTTGGCCACGTCGCATCCGTGCATGGACACACTATTCTAATTGGAGATGATGGGCGGCTTTTGCATCACATATCTATATCTATACCCCTATATATATTATATTTTTTTATATTGTGTGCGGGTAACTTTAACTTTGAAAGATGGTCGTTGGATGAGGCGAATCCGATGGTCCAAAGATGGCAAATTTGAGCACTACTGCCGTTGGATATCATCTAGATTCCACCAGATTTTGCCACATGTATAATCTAGAAGACTCCATGGTTGAAGTTAAGCATAATGCACAAACATCAAAACACAAGCACTTCTTATTTGTTCTAGAATCTTTCGTATCAGAATTGCCCAAATGTTTTTCTACATGATTTGCCATTATTTGCTTTTACTTTATGTCTTATGACGCACAATTCCATGAATCTTAAAATAGATTAGCTTTCTTATAAAAACTAGATGATTTTGAATGAAATGAACTATAAGAATTAAACGAACATCTACATCATGCATATATGACTCAAAGCTTGCATGCTATAATGTGGTATTTATTCATAATTTGGGTGCCAAATCTCATGTGTGCAATGCACGTGTACCTTACTCTAGTCTAAATGGTGTTTGTGTGTGTGTTGTGCGTGTTGAGGTGCAAATTGTCTTTTTTTGGGTACACGTTAAGCTTATTCTTCCGAAATTTCAAGCCGCGCCTTGTTATGCCGAAAATTCAAGCTAGCGTCTCTGTCTATCGTGCTGCGAAACTCCCGCCTCTTCAACCCGCGCCTTCTTAGCCCGAAATATTTAAGATATATCTTTGTCTCGTTGTGCTCCAACAACTCCCTCCATGTCAACCCGCACCTTGCTATTCCGAAATTACAATGCGCGCGAAAACTCCCACCTCCTGTGAAATCTAGACACGTGAAATGCCCGTGGTACCCCTGAACCGAAAGAACCACCTCAAATCGGTGGGGGTACTTTCGTAACTTACCCCACATTTCGGACAAGCGCGTCCCTAAGCCATGGTTCCCCACTGCCATCCCATCTGCCCACCCATTCGTACACCGAGGCCGCGAAAACCCGCGACGAAACCCCACACCCTGCTTCGTCCGCCACCCAGCCGGAGCCTCTTCCCCGACGACGTCGTCCACAGAAACACCTCGACGTTCCTCATCCACCGTACCGGATGAGGATCCGTCGTCGATCTCATCGTCCCGCCGGTTCAGCCACCCCGTCCTCCACCTCCAAGGAGCTGCCCCGATGTTCCCCTCGTCTTTCACGCCACCTCCATTCCCACACCGCCGTCTTCACCTGCACCACCGGAAGAGCATCATCATCACCGTTTCCTCGGATGAAGCTGCGGCCTAATCGGTGCCACCAAAGAGGTTGTACACTAATCATCGCATTTTCTTCTTGATTCGATCTCACGGTGCTGCCGGTGCTCGGTCCCGAGCCGACACGGCGCGGCTCCATCCACGGCGGCGTCGCCGGCCACTTCCTCCACGGCGTCGCTCCCTCGGCGGAGACGTCCACATCAGTAGGACTTGCTGCTGCTTTAGCTCTCGCTCGCGCTGCTGCTCTGCTCTTGCTCTCGGTCCCCTGTCTGCTCTGCTCTTGCTATTGCTCTTGCTCGCGCTGCTGCTCTCGCTCTTTCTCTTGCTTGCAATGCTGCTTTGATTTAGCTACACTTCAGTCGACATAATCGACTTTTGGGTCAGTCGATTTTCAGGTGGTGGGGGGGCTCGCCGGGATGAAGGAAGAACCGGCCGCAGCGAGGAGGGGGGCTTGCCGGAGAGATACCCCACTATCTATCTTAGGGTTCAGGATGGGGGCGGTGGTCGCCGGCGGTGGCGGGGCCTTGGCGGGGTGGTGGCGTGGGGATCACCGAAGAAAAAGCTCGGCATGGGGTGGCCTAGAGGGATGGCCGGGGCGGTGGCGGACCGGCGGTGGGGAGTGTTTTCGGGGCGGGCGGGGTGGCGCACCGCCGTCTGCGGGCGGCGGGGGGCTGCTGTTTGGCCGGCTCAGGGGGGTGGAGGTTGAAGATGAACCGCAGGCCCTTGATTTCGTATGCAACGGCTGCAAAATCGACTGACCAGAGATGAAAAAGTCAGTCGACCGACGTGTAGCCTCACCTTGCTAGTGCGTTCAGTTTCGATAGCAAAATTCAGTTTCAGCAAAATTCAGTTTCGACAGTTAAGTTCAGTTTCGACAGTTAAGTTCAGTTTCGACAGTTAAGTTCAGAGATGAGCGGCTGATGTATTTTACATCTAGCACTTTGTGGTTATGTATTTTACGTCATGTATTGGAGATGCTATTAGAATTCCACTCAGGTTAACGTTGTTCGATGTCTCTCTTGTCCTGCTTCAGCCTCGGCGTCGTACAACTCACCGGAGATGCTCCAACGACGAAACCCTCCATCACAGCGGAGCAGTACCTCGGGCTCCATCTCCAGACACCTAAGATCTTCTTCCCCTCCTCCGACAGCCAAGTCAGCCGGAGCATCCTCACCGGCCAACCCAATCACGCTGAGATCGACATGGCTTCGCCAAAGAGGTTCTACACTTGTTGCATCTCTTTTTTACTCTACATGTTACATATATTATCCACTGAGCACTCGTAATAATGGGAAATACGATTATTTTATCCTACTATATGATAAGCAGTGAGGTACCAGGAAACTTAGCTATCTGTGATGGACTCTCTTGAATGCCATCATTATTTATATCTGCTCATTTCAGCTGTGCATTTGTCGATGGGCCTGGGAGTTGAGCTAGTATGGCAGTGGCCTGGGTCCAAAGTAATAGAAGTAGCACAAAAACATTTTTTGTGTAGGATTTTCCTTGCTCAAGCCTGCCTACTAGAATCGCCAGTGCTTGAAAGGAAAAGTGAATGAAAAACATCGGAATTGGAAAGTTTCCTATGGTACTACTTTTCATGAATTTGGTGCAAAGGAATGGAGCAAAGGAAAACTGTAGGATTTGTTCCTTTAGTGTCTCCTTGAAAGAAAAACCGTAGGAATTCTAATTTCCACTTCTCCTCATTTTCATATTCCTATTCATCAAGCACAAGACTAAGAGATAGTAGCATAATAGCATTATAACCGTACATTTTCTTGTGGTTTGACTTAATCTCACCATGCTTTTTTGCATCCTGTGATCTTCCAATTGTTGTGAATCAAACACCCAGATTGGCAGAAATCCTGTGTTTTTAAATTCTCTGTTTTGCACGTGCATTCCTATCCTATTCCTGTCTATTTCCTATCCCTACATTGTTAGAATCCTCAAATTCAAACAAGCCCTTACTCAATTACTTCTGTTACAGATATGTGTCAAAGAAAACCTTGTGTGGTTTGTCCTGCTCCTGCGGCGCTGTGTTCCACCCCAGCTCAGCTGCTCCAACGACGGAAGGGTTCACCACAGCAGGGATCCGCTCTCCAGACTGTCTTTCGCCGCCTCAGATCTTCTTCCCCGCCACCGGCAGCCACGGCAACTGCATTACCATCATCAACTGAGCAGATGACCTTGAGGACTACACGGGTCCGCAAGAGAGGTCGCACTCTTTCGTGTCTGCTTACGTTATGCGTCACTTAATATGATGAGATGCTACATTATCATCGTGTTCACCTATTAGACTCCGAGTCAGTTCCAAACTAATGCTGAAACTTGAGTTTTTAAATGGTTGTGGGGTACATATTGGGGCAGCAATCAGTACTATCTGTCTACTATCTGGTTAATCTCCGGTGTCTACTATGAGTTTCATGTTGGGTGCAAAGAAACATTAAGGGAGCCATTATCTGTATTTTTTAACTAAAGCTATTATCTGCCTGCTATCATTGGTTTTGGGTCTATCCACAGTTTGCTACCATCACTCTGGATTTGTTCATGCACTCCTTACATAATCTCACTATGTTTTATTCCTATGCATGCCAGTTATTGTACACAATGGAACTGATCATGTAGAGCAAAAGAGATGAGCCTTGCGTGGCAATAAAATTTCATGCACACATCGTTCCATGGTGGGTGCAAAGGCAGCCCCCCTCCACCCATTTCGGATCGTAATCAAGAGGAAGATAACTGTTATGAGGGGGATTCAGAAGGAGAAGACCACTCCTATTTACCCCATGAGGTCTTCGCTCTAACTTGGCATGCTGATGTTGGTAATATCATGCATATGGTGCCTTGCATTGCTTACTGTATACATTAAAGATGTCATCTGCTTAGTTTAGACATGCTTTGTGTCAATGCCATCTGTTTAGTTTCTTCATCGTATATGTGAATCATGCAATGCCATCTTGTCTAGCCAGGCATCATATATGTGAATTTTGCAATGCCACCCTGTTTAGCCAGTCATCTTATATGTGAATTACATCATGCCATCATTTTTTATTACGTGTTAAATTTGTCAAAAATTTTAATACATTCAATTACTCTTCCTGTGCATCAGCCATTTGGCACGGTCATGGAAAAACCTGGAGTGGAAATAAGGTCTTCAGAGCAGACAATTCTATCTGACGAGGAGGATTCAGAGATAGATGACCAGTCATATCCCCCCCCCCCGAGGTGCATGCCCTAACTTGGCAGGGTTATGTTGCTCATATCGTGCGTATGGTATCTTGCATTGCTATGTCATTTGCTTGGTTTAGACATGCTTTGTGTGAATGCCACCTGTTTAGTGTCTAATTACCATATATGTGAATTATGCAATGCCATCTTGTTGCAAGACATTATATATGTGAATTATGCAATGTTATATTGTGGCAAGGCATTATGTATGTGAATTATGCAATGCCATGCTATTTAGGCAAGCGTCATATATGTGAATTATATCATGCCGTCCTTTTTTGCATTTCTCATTGCTTTTGTCGACAATGTTTGTATATTCAACTGCTCTTCCTGTGCATCAGCCATTTGAATTGGTGATGGAGAAATCTGGAGTGAAAACAAGGTCTTCAGAGCAGACAATGCTACCTGCTGAGGTAGATATCTTGCTGGTTACAAATAGCTCTTCAGAGGAGGATTCAGAGGCAGATGGCCAGTCCTATTATCCCCCTGAGGTGTATGCTCAAACTTGGCAAGGTTATATTACTCATATAATGCATATGTTGTATTGCAATGCTTAGTTTTTACATCATATACACAATATTGAATGCCATCTCCTTAGTTGACACATCATATATGCGATTGCCCTCTGCTCACTTCCTTAGTATATAAATCATATATTTGAATTATGTCATGCTATGATGTTTACATAGACAGCATGTATCTGAATTATGGCACGCCAACCCATTTTCTAAAGACATAATATAGTTATATCATCTCATCCTGTTTACATAGTGCCGGGGGACTAATCCACGAGCACCTATGGGACCGGCGGACCGAGTCCCTTTCGGTTCGGCGGGGGCGAGGGTCGCACGAAGAGCGGATCGAGGCGAAGCACACGAGCAGTTTACCCAGGTTCGGGCCGCACGGATGCGTAAAACCCTACTCCTGCTTTGTGGTTTGTATTGAGTTCTTACTCGGGAGCGCGGAGTGCTACAGTACACCCCAGCAGCTAACGAGACCGAGCGTGAGTGTTCTCTTCCTCCCCCTCTACGTTGCGCATGGGCCTCCTTTTATATGCTCAAGGGGTCACCGACAGGTGGCAACGTAGACAAGGGTAAAAATGGAAAAGGTGTTGCGGTTGGTACAGCTACCTGCTACAGTGTATCATACCTAACCCTGACGGCAGGGGACAAGGGCATTAAATGCCCGTCTGCGTCGCCTAAATAGTGCAAAAGGGACCGTCAGGGACGCCACCGCTCGCCACGATGGCAATCTTGTCAGCGCCGCTTGCCACCGCGCACCGCAGGCTGCACAGCCTCCCGCCATGTACGCCTGGAAGGGTCCCAGAGCGACACGTTGGTGGATGTGCTGGAGCGCGGACACAGAGTGGTGGCTTGCCGCGGTCGTTGTCTTGTCGCGTCCGGGAGCTTGTCGCTCACCGGGCCTTGCCGGGACGCGTGGCGCGTCGCGGCAAGTTCCTTGAGATGCCTTGGTTGGCCTTCCCGGCAAGCTCCTCTTGCCGGGGTCTTGTCTCCTTGGCTTGGATACTTTGTCCTTGAATGGCTCCAAAGGAACCACGGAGGACCTTGGCGGTCACCCGGCAAGCCTTGCCGCGGGATGCTGCGACTGCCCGTGCACAAGTTCGGGATACTAGGGTACCCCTACTCTAGTACACCGACAGGAGCCCCCGGGCCTGGGCCATACACGGTGCCGAGCGCTGTTGGGCCAGGCCCAAAACAGGGCACGGGCACGCGCGGCCTGGGTTGCGCCGTATCTCTCCCCTTATCCACCGCGCCCTCCCCGAACGGCACGCGTTGAATGCGGCGTCGTGGGAGAGATCGTGGGTGGTTTATTTATTCGGAAAGGCGGAACGTCCGCCCCCTCCCTCTTTATAAGCATGGGAAACAGGGGTAGTTCGCCCATTCGCCGGTTGCTACTCCAATCTCGGAAATCTCCGCCGCTCCCTCGTCTTCCCAAAGCTGAAAGAGAGCAGCGCCCCGCCCCCCATCGCCACCAGCACCACCAACGCCGTCGACCTCCTCCACCACTTCCGCCATGGCTCTGAGAGCCGACAAAGGGAAGGTTGTGAAGTCGACCGAGGCGCAGCGGCTTGCGGCGCTGCGAAAGGAGCGGGCAATCTTCCCCCCCAAGCTCGCCGCGAGGGAGCTGAGGGAGAATTTCTACCTCTTCTGGTCAACGGAGACGCGAGCGCATCCGCGTACGAAGGTACTTCCAGCCGCCGCTTGGAAAACGGCTCCAAGCGGATATCCTTTCTTCGCCTTGTTCTTCTACTGCGGGCTCTGCCCGCCTTTCTCTGAGTTTTTCTGTGATATTATGAACACCTACGGGTTCCACCTCCTTGATTTCACCCCCAATGCTGTTCTGACCATGGCAGTTTTCGCACATCTCTGCGAAAACTTTGTCGGAGTCCATCCCAATGTAGCCCTTTTTCGCCACTTCTTTATGCCCCGAGTAGAGAGAGGAGAGCCTTTATCCGGCGGAATCGCCTGGATCTCGAGGGCCGGCAAGAAGGACACTTATCTGGAGGGAGAGTTCCGCGGCAAGTGGGAGGAATGGAGAGCAAACTGGTGCTGGATTGACGAGGAGAACCCGCAGCCGTTTACCGCCCGGCGCCAAGCCCCAGTAGCACGCGGCAGCGATTGGAGTGACGTGGCCCCGGAAGACGATAGGCTGAAGATTGCCGTCACCCGGATCCTGGGCGTCAAGCTCCAGGGCGCCGGTCGAGGGAGAGAGCTTTGATGGAGAGGTGCTCGCCTCTACTGGGCTGACGCTAGTTGATGCGCCGAGCAGCAGCAGCGGCGAGCCTGAGGAGGAGCGGCTACTGCGGAAGCTGTTGTCGCTCTACCGCGCGCGGCAAGCCAAGCTGGAATCCCGCGAGGCGCTTGTCGCGAAGGCGGGAGCGGACATCGAGAAGCGCGCGGAGGAGCTCCGGGGTCTCAACCAGGAAGCTCTCCGGTCCCTGGCAGAGGAGCGGGAGCAACTCGCCGAGGAGCAGAAGGCCTTCCTCCTCGAGAAGGCTGAAGTCGAAGAGCAACGGCGGCTTGCCGCTGAAAAGCTGTCTGCGCAGGAGGGCGAGCTGGTGCAGCGGAAGGTCAACCTTGACGCCCACGAGGAGGAGCTTGCCGCGCGCGAGCGAACATTCGGCGGAGCCCTCAAGCAAGCGGAGGATGCTGCCGCAACCGCCGAGGCCGCCAAGAAGGAGCTAGAGACGAAGGTGGCGCAGCTGGAGGCCGATCTCAAGGCGAGCGGTGAGGAGCTTGCCGCACTCAAGCGTGAGAGGGAGAAGGACGCCTACAGCCACTCAGAGCTGCAGGCTCGTCTCGCCGAGAAGGGCAAGGAGCTCAGCGCCGCCAAGGACTCCAACGCAGATCTTGAGTTGAAGCTGACCACTTTGACCAAGACGCTGGACGGCGCCAGGGAGCAGGAGGTGGCCTTGAAGGAGGAGATCAAGGCTGACAAGGCGCTGCTGGCGAGTGCTGCCGCCGCCCAGAATGCTTTTAGGGAGAATGTGGAGCACTGGACGGAGGGTCTCGTGAATGTTGCCGCAGACATTGACAGGGAGCTGGCGCAGCTGGGGATGGAGGATCTCGGGTATCCCTCCGACGAGAACCTCCAACCCAGCGCCAAGCTCATCTTGTTCTTCAAAGGCATGGCGACGGCCCTCCAGTGGCTCCGGGAGAAGATCCCAAAGCAGCTGGCCGACGAGTCACGCAAGATCTGCGCGGGAGCTCTCCAAAAGGTGTTGGTGAAGGTGGCCTTCCGCAACCCGGGCCTCAACCTCACCAACGTCCTCAAGACCTTGCCGCCGGATGCTGATCTGGAGGCGCTCAAGACCCTTGTCGCACCCATTGTGGACAAGGTGAGCGGGATCAAGAGGATTGAGGGCGATCGCGTAGACTAGGCCGCCCGTTTTCTTCTTTTCTTGTCGCTGCTGGTCATGTTATGAGAACAATCTGTTAGAGCCGCGACAAGCTACCTTGTAATATAACTCTATTTCGGGTAATGATTGCAATGTTATTCCCTTTACTTGATTCCTCCCTTTGTATGTTTTTGCCCTACGCTTTTAGGGAACTTGCCGGTGCAGGCACCTTAGCCGCGAGCGCTGAGTGCGGGACGTCAGCAGCCTGCTGGCGGTGCCTCTACCGACAAGAAACCTTGTCGCAACTAGTCGCAGCTCACTTAAGTTGTTGAGCGGACTCGAAACAAAGTAAGGGCGCAACTAGCTACGAGTTGGTTCCTCCGCGCACAGGTTTTCCATACAAAGTGCGGTCGTTCAAGGGAGATAACTTAAAAAATTTAAAAATCTGATTGCTCAAACTTTGGCAACTTAGCTTTTCTGTTGTTTGCTTCCCGGTAAGGCGAAACTTTCTTGAACGACGCCTGGTCCATACCATTATCTTCTCCTTCCCCCCCCCCCCCCGGTAAACTTGTGGGCGAGGGAACCTTCCTTTCCTTGAGAAAAAAGAAAGAGGAGAAAACAAAGATATGGAGCCTTACGGCTCGTTATTGCTTACCGAGGAGTAGGTGCTGCACAAAGTGTCAGATCACATATGCAAAAAATAGAAAGCATGAAATTGACAAGATGCGCAGAGCATATGAGCTTTACTTATGCACGGGGTCTGTGCCCGGCTTTGTATAAAGGATTACATGCAACAGCGGCAAGACTTGTACAAAAGGTGGTTGCCGGAACAGGTTCCGGCAACCGTGCCTTACGGGTAAAACTTACGAAGATGCTCAATGTTCCAGGAATTGCTCACCGGAATGCTATCTTCGGTCTCAAGGCGGACAGCGCCAGGCCTAGTGACTCGTTTCACCCGGTAAGGGCCTTCCCACTTCGGCGTCAACTTGTTGGAATTCTTGGCGGACTGAACATGCCGAAGAACAAGGTCGCCTTCCTCGAGACTTCTGGCGTTAACTTTGCGGCTATGGTAGCGGCGCAAAGCTTGCTGGTAGCGAGCAGCTCGTACAGCAGCCTGAAGACGGTCTTCCTCAAGGAGTAGCGCGTCATCTTGTCGCAGCTGCTCTTGCTCAAGCTCATCATAAGCGAGCACTCGAGGTGACCCGTATACGAGTTCCATGGGGAGAACTGCCTCTGCTCCATAGACTAGAGCGAAAGGTGTCTGGCCAGTGGCTCGATTTGGCGTCGTCCTGATCGACCAAAGAACCACTGGCAGCTCCTCGATCCAGTTTCTTTCGCACTTGTGCAGCCTGTCGAAAGTCCTGGTCTTGAGCCCACGCAGCACTTCAGCATTTGCCCTCTCTGCTTGACCATTGCTTCTCGGGTGAGCAACAGAAGCGAAGCAGACCTTGGCGCCAAGATCTTGGACGTACTGCATGAAGGTGCGGCTCGTGAATTGCGTACCGTTGTCGGTGATTATCCTGTTAGGGATCCCGAAGTGGCAAACAATCGACCTGAAGAACTTGACTGCTGACTGGCTGTCACCTTCCTCACTGCTTCCACTTCCGGCCACTTTGTGAACTTGTCGATTGCAACGTACAAGTACTCAAAGCCCCCGACTACTCGGGGAAAGGGGCCGAGGATGTCGAGCCCCCAGACCGAAAATGGCCAGGATAAAAGGATCGTATGGAGATCTTGAGCTGGTTGGTGTATCTGCTTGGAATGGAACTAGCACACTTCACACTTGGTTACTTGTGCAGTTGCATCCTGGAGGGCTGTCGGCCAAAAGAAACCTTGCCGAAATGCTTTGCCGGCAAGTGCTCTTGCGCCAATGTGGTGACCACATATGCCTCCATGTATCTCTGCCAACAGCTTTTGTCCGTCTTCCCGGTGAATACACTTCAATTTCACACCGTTGAGTCTTCTTCTGTACAGTGTGTTGTCGACAAACTGGTACATACTTGACTGCCGGGCTACTTTTTCCACTTCTTCTTGTTCTTCGGGAAGTTCTCTTGTCTGAAGGAAATGGACAATCTGTTGTGCCCATGCTGGAGCTTGTGGCTCAACAACAAGGACTAAAGGCAAATATGCTGCTGCGGGAACATCCGCTTCTACGGCGAGAACCTGCGGCTCCGCCGGAGCTTGACGTTCCCTGGCAAGCTTGCCGGAGCAAAACTTGTCGGGAGTTTCTGCTTCAACGGAACAAACCCTAGGGCTTGCCGGAGCAGACTGCTCCTCAGCGCTCTTGGCGTTGATCTTGGGGACCTTCTTGGCGGCGGCTTCGGGAAGCTCTGCCGGAAAATAGTCACCAGAAATCAACTTCCTCTTCTTGCTTTGTCCAGTTGATGGCGCTACAGACGGTTGAGTCAGCTTGAGCACAAAGATCCCTGGTTCCACAGGTAACTTAAGTGTGGCGCACTTTGATAGGCCATCGGCAATGGCGTTCTGAGCTCTTGGAACATGCTCCATCTGTAGGCCGTCAAAGTGCTCTTCTAGCTTTCTCACTTCATGGACGTAGGCTTCCATCAACGGACTCTGATAGCTCTTGTTCACTTGGCGGACGACAAGCTGCGAGTCACCCCTGACAATGAGCTTCTTGATCCCAAGGTCTGCCGCGATCCTGAGACCGGAAAGCAAGCCTTCATACTCTGCAGTATTGTTTGTTGCTTGCTCCTTGGGAAAGTGCATCTGTACTACGTACTTGAGGTGCTCTCCGGTGGGTGCGACAAGCAGCACGCCAGCGCCGGCGCCTTGCAGCGAAAAGGCACCATCAAAGTACATCAGCCACTCTTTGCTTGCTTCCTCAACGGGGATGCTCGTTTCTGGAATTTCTTCATCTGGAGTTGGCATCCATTCTGCTATGAATTCTGCCAATGCTCTGCTTTGGATAGTTGAAGTACTCTCAAACTTGAGGCCAAAGCTTGACAGTTCCAGTGCCCACTCAACAATCCTGCCTGTCGCTTCTGGATTCTGTAGTATCCTCTTCAGCGGAAAACGAGTGACAACTGTGATCTCATGTGCATGGAAGTAATGGCGCAGCTTTCTCGAAGCCATGAGAAGGCCGAAAAGCAATTTCTGCATGCCAGAGTACCTTAACCTAGCCCCCTGCAGAAGGGAACTGACAAAGTAAACTGGGCGCTGTACCATTCTCTTCTGTATCTCCTCGCGCGTCTGCGCAGATCCATCCTTGTCGGGACCAGAGCTTGTCGGGGAAGCCCCCTGCTTGTCGCTGGATGCGCCTGCCGTGGTTGCTGGCTCGTCATCTGCCTCCCTCTCTGCTACTAACGCAGCACTAACCACTTGATTGGTTGCCGCTATATACAGCAGCAACTTCTCTTGTGGCTTAGGTGCGACAAGTGTTGGAGTGGAGGACAGGTATCTCTTCAAGTCTTGCAGCGCAGCCTCCACTTCCGGAGTCCATTTCATTGGACCTTCCTTTTTCAATATTTTGAAAAATGGCAGGGCGCGCTCAGCAGACTTCAAGATAAACCTGCTGAGAGCAGCCACGCAACCGGCAAGTCTTTGTACATCCTTGACGCGCTTCGGTGCTTCAATCTGCTCAATGGCCTTGATCTTGTCGGGATTGGCTTCGATTCCCCGCTGAGACACGAAGAACCCGAGAAGCTTGCCGGAGGGGACTCCAAACACACACTTCTCGGGGTTGATCTTGAGGCTGATCTTGCGCAGATTTGCAAAGGTCTCGTCTAAATCTTGAAGCAGAGTTGCTTTGTCCTTGCTCTTGACCACTATGTCATCCATGTAGGCTTCCACATTTCTGTGCATTTGTGGCTCAAGAGCGACATGGACTACCATTGCAAATGTTGAACCAGCATTTTTTAATCCGAAAGGCATCCGTATGAAACAGTACGTGCCACATGGAGTGATGAATGCGGTCTTCTCCTCATCCTCTTCTGCCATGAAAATCTGATGGTATCCTGAGTATGCGTCAAGAAATGAAAGCAAGTCACATCCGGCCATGGAGTCAACAATCTGGTCAATGCGCGGCAAAGGAAATGGGTCTTTGGGACAAGCTTTGTTAACATCGGTAAAGTCGATACAAAGTCTCCATTTCCCGTTTGCCTTGCGCACGACTACAGGATTGGCCAACCACGTAGGATGGAGCACTCCTCTGACAAGGCCTGCTGCTTCCAACTTCTTGATCTCTTCTGCGATGAATTCTTGGCGCTCCACTGCTTGCTTCCTGACCTTCTGCTTGACGGGCCGCGCATGAGGGCAAACGGTAAGATGGTGCTCAATTACTTTCCTGGGTACACCGGGGATGTCAGACGGTTGCCACGCAAACACGTCGACGTTCGCCCGCAGGAAAGCAATGAGCGCGCTTTCCTATTTAGGGTCAAGAGTGGCACTGATGGTGAAGGTACCACCAGTGTCGTCCTCGTTGGCGGACACCTTCTTGGTCTCTGGCGGAGCTGCCATTGTCTTCTTACACTTGCCGGTGGAGCTCGATGGTGCGTCCTCGACGGCAGCGCAGCACTCCGAAGAGGTGCGCTTGCCGTTGTGGGCATCAAAACTCTTGCCGGACTTGGTCTTCTTCTTCCCCCCGGGAGCTTCAACGGCAGGTGACTTGCGATCTGTTGCGGCTGCCGCTTCCCGGTAGATCTTGTCGGCGCAGATAAGGGCATCCTTCTTGTCGCCAGGGACAGAGATGACGCTTATCGGGCCTGGCATCTTCAGCATGTTGTATGCGTAGTGAGAGGCTGCCATGAACTTGGCGAGTGCTGGACGGCCGAGTATCCCATTGTAAGGCAATGGAAAATCGGCAACGTCAAAAGTGACCCTCTCAGTCCTGAAGTTCACCTCGCTGCCAAATGTTACTGGCAACGTGACCTTCCCCTTCGGCCTGCTCCTTCCCGGGTTGATTCCTTGGAATGTGCCGGTCTCTTCAAGCTCGCTGTCAGGGATCTGGAGTTTCTGGAGTATAGCGGAGGAGATCAGGTTCAAGCCGGCCCCGCCGTCAACTGGCATCTTAGTGACCTCGAGGTTGAGGATAGTTGGTGAAACCAACATCGGCAAGCACCCGACCGCAGTTGTGCGATCAGGGTGGTCCTCAATATCAAAGATGATAGGCATGCTGGACCATTTCAGAAGCTTGCGTGACTCGACAGGTGGTTCCGCCGCATTGACTTCCCGCGCCCACTGCTTGAGTTGGCGGTGCGAAGTATGCAGAGAAGCACCGCCGTCAACGCACAAGACCTCTGTGGATTTCTGGAACTCCTGCTCACTGGTCTCGACATCATCCATGTCTTCGTCGTCGTCGTCATCTTCATCCTTGTCGCGGCCGTGGGGAGGTCTGTCTCCTTGCCGCTTCTTGGCCTTGCCGCGGCGTCCTCCCCGGCCGGCGCGCTTCTTGCCGGATTCTCCAGCGCCTCCTTGGGCCCTCTCCTTGTCGCGTCGCTCGTATTCAGCCTTTTGCTGCTGGACAAGCTGCTCGACCTTCTTGCAGCTCTAGAGGTCATGGCCCTAGTGCGGTGGATCTTGCAGTACTGCTTGTCGGTGCCGTCCTGCTTGTCGGCGACCGCCACAGCCTGGCAGTTGGTGCATGCGGCAATCTCCTTGCCGGAGCTACCAGCTTTGGCTTTCTTGACACCACCTTCATTGCCGGACTGCTCAATGACTAGCACATCTTTGCCTTTCTTCTTCCTGTTGTTCCGCCGCCGGTTTTTCTTTGCCGGGGCAGCATCCTCGCTGTCAGATCCTCCTGCTCCTGTATTCTCTCCGGGGAGTTTCCTCCCTTCTTCAGCACGTGCACACTTGTCGGCCAGGGCATACAGCTCACTGACGTCTCTGATCCTGCACATCGCCATCTCCTCCCGCATCCTGCGGTTACGCACGTTCTGATGGAACGCACTGATGACCGCGGCAGGGTGGACATCTGGGATGTTGTGCTGTACACGGCTGAATCTCTGAATGTACTTGCGCAGGGGCTCTCCTTCCTTCTGGGCGAGCAGATGAAGGTCACTCTCTTGGCCATGAGGTTTGTGGCCGCCTGTAAAGGCGCCGACAAACTGATGGCATAGGTCTGCCCAGGAGGATATGGAGTTGTCCGGCAAGTGCATGAGCCAGGACCTGACGTTGGGCTTGAGCACCAGCGGGAAGTAGTTGGCAAGGATCTTGTCGTCCCGCCCCCCGGCAGCCTGCACCGCGATGGTGTAGATGCTGAGGAACTCTGACGGATGCGACTTGTCATCGTACTTCTCTGGTACGTCTAGCTTGAAATTCTTCGTGCTGGGCCACTGGACTTGCCGCAGCTCACGGGTAAATGCAGGGCAACCTACCGCATACGGCAAGTCGCCTGGTTCCCCTGGCGCATGCATGTCGACAGAGGGCCCAGCGCGCTGGTCCGATTGACGTCGCGCTTCTCTTCGGCGCTCGATGCGAGTACGAGCGTCTTCTTGCTGTCGTTCGTGAAGAACTTGGCGCTGATCGCGACGAGCTCGTGGATCTGATGACGCGGTGGAGTCGCTGTCGAGGTGGATCCGGCGAGTCAGCGATCTTGGCCTTCGGGGCGGAGAGTGCACAGTTGTTGCACCCCCACCGGTCTTGTCGCCACCGGCTCGTGCCTGGCTGACTTGCCGCGGCTGCGACGTACTCGGCTGCCGTTGAGTGTCGCCGTTGGCGAAGCCGATGAGACTCTGAATGGTGGCCCTCCAGTCGTCGATCTTGTCTGCCGTTGGAGGGTAGTCCAGGAGCAGTTGAGCTCGCGCCAAAGCTTCTGCTGTAGTGGCGGGTGGCGGTGGCGAACGGTGCGAGGAGCGGGATATGCTCGGACCTCTAACTATGTTAGAAGGAGCAGTATCCCGTCCAGGCGACCGTGCCTCGCTCGTGCCAGCATGTTGGCGTGCATGCTGGTCTTGAGCACTCCGAGATCCACCAGCTCGATCTTGGTCCAGCAAACGCATGGTACCGTGAGTACCATGACGCTGCCGGTCCCGCGCCTCCTGAGATGGGCGCGGTGCATGTACAGACGCCGAGGTCTTGGAGTGCGCCCGGTCATTGTGGGAGCCGGCTACGCCGCCGACTGGCAGCGCAGCCTTGTCCTTGGACCTGGCAGCACCGTGAGCTCCCTCGTCGACGCCTGTTCTTCCGCCGGCGTCTGCCCCATTAGCCGTTTGCTCCGGCGGTGGTGGGTTCGGCGCGGACGGAGCAGCCGCCTCCGAAGCCTTCTTCTTCGGCGGCATGTCGATGAAGATGATGAAGATCTAGCTCGTGTGAATGCCGGATCTGGTTCACACAACCTCGACGCCCCTACCTGGTGCGCCAAAGATGCCGGGGGACTAATCCACGAGCACCTATGGGACCGGCGGACCGAGTCCCTTTCGGTTCGGCGAGGGCGAGGGTCACACGAAGAGCGGATCGAGGCGAAGCACACGAGCAGTTTACCCAGGTTCGGGCCGCACGGATGTGTAAAACCCTACTCCTGCTTTGTGGTTTGTATTGAGTTCTTGCTCGGGAGCGCGGAGTGCTACAGTACACCCCAGCAGCTAACGAGACCGAGCGTGAGTGTTCTCTTCCTCCCCCTCTACGTTGCGCATGGGCCTCCTTTTATATGCTCAAGGGGTCACCGACAGGTGGCAACGTAGACAAGGGTAAAAATGGAAAAGGTGTTGCGGTTGGTACAGCTACCTGCTACAGTGTATCATACCTAACCCTGATGGCAGGGGACAAGGGCATTAAATGCCCGTCTGCGTCGCCTAAATAGTGCAAAAGGGACCGTCAGGGACGCCACCGCTCGCCACGATGGCAATCTTGTCAGCGCCGCTTGCCACCGCGCACCGCAGGCTGCACAGCCTCCCGCCACGTACGCCTGGAAGGGTCCCAGAGTGACACGTTGGTGGATGTGCTGGAGCGCGGACACAGAGTGGTGGCTTGCCGCGGCAAGCGCCTTGCCGCGGTCGTTGTCTTGTCGCGTCCGGGAGCTTGTTGCTCACCGGGCCTTGCCGGGACGCGTGGCGCGTCGCGGCAAGTTCCTTGAGATGCCTTGGTTGGCCTTCCCGGCAAGCTCCTCTTGCCGGGGTCTTGTCTCCTTGGCTTGGATACTTTGTCCTTGAATGGCTCCAAAGGAACCACGGAGGACCTTGGCGGTCACCCGGCAAGCCTTGTCGCGGGATGCTGCGACTGCCCGTGCACAAGTTCGGGATACTAGGGTACCCCTACTCTAGTACACCGACAGGAGTACCACAGACATGCATCGAGATAGCATTGACATGGTCTTCAAGCAAAGGTCGGACTTTGATATACAAAGGATTCATTAGGAATAACTTATAGAATAAGGCATTCAATTTCCTCATGGAAAAATGGTTAACCTTGTTAAAAAGGAAACTATAACAACAAGTCCTCCGACGAGGTGCGATAGGCATGACATCACCTTACCGATATATAAGGACCAATGTAATAATTCTTGGAAATATGTTCTGACCATCATATCTGACCGAGATTCAGATCTGATTGGTGCCAGGATGCCTCAGACTCGGGATGCCTGAGAAGAAAAGGTACAACACAATTGACGAGACGACATTGTAAGATTCTCGGGAAATGTACTATGGAAGCGAGTTCTGAAACAAGAGTTTATCATTAAAACCATGGAGAGGATGAAGAGGTGGCTGATGAACTCAGCGACAATTCATTGAGATTTTCAAAAGATGGATTTCCACACTTATGTGAACAAGGAGATAACATTTGTCGGATCAAATGATATAAGGATGTATGCTCGAGGAAAACATGCACAATTAAGCATTGGTTGAAAAGTGGACCCCAAAATATGGTCTTAGGTAGCATGATCAATGTTAGAAAGGTGATTTTACAAGCAATAGTCTAAGAATGAAATATCGACCATTAACTTGAAAGCAATAGGGTTGCTAGAAACACGAACAAGTTTGTGTTGAACGGCAGGCAATAAAGTGGTCGATGATAACACAAATTGGCAAGGAGGGTACTTCTCATCATGAATTCAATTGATATCTTGGAAGGGGTGAAAATGTTGATGATGATCACAACACATTTGTCGAGAGGTTTCAAGAAATGTAACCGATCGGCGATGACATCAAGTTAACGGAATGATGAAGCGAGAAGTTATTGAAACCATAGGTACGACACAAACTTGAAATCAAGCTTGTCATTCAAGGACAATTGTTATGACGAGGAAGATCGACGTAAGATTAGCTCACCTCGAAATTTTTGCTCTAGGAAGGACTAGGTAGCACAGGTAAATCGGCATGACAAGGATATAGCCAAGCAGGCTAGGAATGACGTGATCGAGTTCAAACTTGTAAGTCATGAAGGTTACCACGATTTGTTTAATCGCGGTGCAGACTTCAGTAAGTTATCGGTGTCTTTGAGTGTTTAATAACTCAAAGCCCATGAAAAAATTGGAATCAATGGGAATGTAGCACTTGATGAAGAACTCATAAGAAGTTATGCGGTTCCATGATATTCTCGAGATACCAGAGTGTAATACTCGATGGTAGATCAAAGTAAAGGTTGGAATGGGGTATTGATCCATAGAAGACAAATGATTAAACTTGCCCAAGAAATGGGTTCAAAGAAGAACAACATGGTCGGAACCATAGCTGCAAGGGATCCAATTTAATGACACCGGAAGAATTGCCCAAATGATTAAATATTTTGCAAGAAGCTTCCATGATAAGTTCCACATCGGGTCCATGGGCATGAACACAAAGTTCAAGGTCGACTCCCACTTCTTCAATGCATAACCTATCATTCACTTCTCATTTCTTTTCGAAATGGCATTAGTTATTGAAAGTTTTACCTGGTGCAGTACCAGATAAGTATGACCCGTGAAATCTTTCGGGTTCACACGGATTAGGGAAGGCGTAGGTTCAACCCATCAGGGCATCTTAGGAACATATACCACAAACTTCAATCATAAATACCACCAGCTCAAAAACACAGCATGGTTGAGAAAATAGATGATACAATTTACCAAAAGCATTATGTATCAGAGGAAAGGCTCATGAGGTTATTGAATAAGGAGGACACTGTCGAATAATAATCCAATAAAGGATCTAACGGTCCATAGCGGAGCTGATGTGAGCATCGGCACACAATCAGTTGAAGAAAGGATGCAAGGGCATCAGATTATAGAACACCTGAATGATTCGATGCTTAGATATCAAAGGAATTATGATTTCCAAATAGAAGGATTAGAAGCATACGCTCTAATCAAGGGTGGATAAGTTCAATAGACCTAAGGGTACAATTGACGGCAAACAGATTGGTCGAGAACAAGCTCATGTTCAAAAATGACGTCTGAGCCAGAAAGATAATTTAAAAGGATCACATGATGATGCATTCGCACTCGATTTAAATGAATCGAAGATCCATACAATTTAATTGGATGAGTTTCAAGACGAGGTACAAGATGACATGATGCAATGCACATGAGGCAAAAAACAAAGCAACGAACCAAACAAATCACATGACGAAACTCGGAGACCATGGAAGGCATCTAAAGCTCCGGTCTTGGGGCGTTACAGGTCATGTGAGTGTTGAGCTTATTTCAAGCATGTCTTGAAGAAGAAGATTGTGTGACCATTCATGTTTACCTTCAAGACATCATCCAAATGAAGAGAGTTGGAAAGATTCAAGGTTGATCAAGACTAAGTCAAGAGTGAATCAAGTTGATCAACTCACAAAGCGTAGAAGAAGTACCGAGAGGGATCAAGTGATCCCATGGTATGGTAAGCATTGTCCATTGCGCTTTGTGTACTAACCCATGGTCTATGTGAGAGTTCTATGTGGGGTTAGGTACGTGTCCATGGGCTTGCGTCAAGAGGAAGATATCACTCACCCCATGGAGAGGATGACATCAAGTGGTGATCGTCATCAAGATTGTCGTGTGCAAGTTCAAGTGGAGCATCACGAAGATATCAAGTGCTTGAAGCTTGTCATCCATTGTGGTGTCAATGGACTTGTGAAGATGTGTCGAAGAGTGGCTCACCCATAGTGGAGTATGGGGGAGGAATGAACTAGTCTTCATCGAGCCAACACAATCAAGAAAGATGGTCCAACTTGAGGAAGTTAAGATCCTCGTCATCTAGCTCAAGTGGACTATGTGCAAGGCAAAGGTTTTCCCTTGATAGGTTTTCTATTTTACCGGTTTCATGGTGGTAGATGGGTGACCGGGTTGTAGGATCGATTGCCGTACTATCAAGGGGGGTCTCTAGTCAGTAGCTTGATTGTATCATTCATCGAGAGCTCAAACCATTGCATCCTTTCATCATCTTTCTTGGTTCTTGTTTGGTTCTTCTCCTTGTGATATTTGGAGCTTATGGTCATCTTCATGACCAGCTCGAGTTCATCGAAAGCCGATTTCATATGCATCTTCTTTTGTGTTTTCGGTGTTGGAGTTTTTGCTGGTCTTATTTGAGAAAGGGTTCTCACCATTTTATTTTGGGTTTTTTCTCAATTTCTATTTCTTGATATTTCTATCAAGATTGTGTTTTCTCTTGTCTTTAGCTTTCCAACAAACTTGATTTCGTCGAATTTGGAGCTCGTATGCCAAAGTTGCGGTTGTTTTGATCTTACCTGTTTTACATAGAGAGGTTGTACCGCCCCTTAGAGAGGTTGTATCGGTTGACCGATACAACCAGTGTTTGGAGCGGTTGTACCGCTCCAGAATTGGTCCGAAGGTTGTACCGGCCATGTACCACTCTACCACCGGTCTGGGTTCTGTTGTGGAGCAGTTCTTGGGCGGTTGTGAAGCGGTTGTACCGGTTAGTTTAGTTTAACCCGTACTACCAGTTCCCCGGGCTGTTGTACCACTTAGGGATTTTTCCTACAGGTTGGTTTTTCCTCTGCTTTGACCGGGTGTACTGGTTTGTGCACCGGTTGTACCGGTCCTACAGTTTTCTACACATAACGGGCAGATTCATGGGGACCTATAAAAGGGGGGTCTTCTTCCCCTTTGGACCCCATCCTTTGAGCTCATGTTTTTCCCCATTGTTGACCTTCTTCGAGCTTGCTTTCTCTCAATCCCTCCAATGATTCTTGCTAGTTCTTGAGGGAAAATAGAGAGGGAAAAGAGAGAGCAGATCTAGATCCACATTTCCACCAATCACTTTCTCCTCTATGTGAGGGGAACCACTTGGATCTAGATCTTGGAGTTCTTTGTGTTCTCTTTCTTGTTCTTCCTCTCATTTTCCTCCCTAGCATTAGTTGCTTCGGTGGGATTTGAGAGAGAAGGACTTGGGCACTCCGTGTGCCCTTGCCATTGCATTTGGTGCATCGGTTTGAGTTCTCCACGGTGATACGTGGAAGTTACAAGTTGAGAAGCTTATTACTCTTGGGTGCTTGGTACCCTTGAGCTTGTTCCTCTTGGGTGCTTGGGTGCCCTAGACGGTTGGTGGTGTTCGGAGCTCAATCATTGTGGTCTAAAGCTCCGAGCAAGCGTCGGGGTCTCCAATTAGGTTGTGGAGATTGCCACGAGCAATTTGACGGGTTCCGGTGACCGCCCTCAAGGTTTGCCAAAGTGTACGGGTTCGGTGACCGCCCCCAAGGGTTGCCATTTGTACGGGTTCGGTGACCGCCCTCAAGGGTCCCTTAGTGGAATCACAGCATCTTGTATTGTGCGAGGGCGTGAGGAGATTACGGTGGCCCTAGTGGCTTCTTGGGGAGCATTGTGCCTCCACACCGCTCCAAACGGAGATTAGCATCCGCAAGGGTGTGAACTTCGGGATACATCATCGTCTCCGCGTGCCTCGGTTATCTCTTACCCGAGCCCTTTACTTATGCACTTTACTTTGTGATAGCCATATTGTTTCTTGTCATATATCTTGCTGTTGGGGAAGATAGTATTTCAATAAATTTCCTAAGATCACACAAGATCTATCTAGGAGAAGCATAGCAACGAGCGGGGAGAGTGTGTCTACGTACCATCGTAGACCGAAAGCGGAAGCGTTTAGTAACACGGTTGATGTGGTCGAACGTCTTCGCGATCCAACCGATCAAGTACTGAACGCACAACACCTCCGCGATCTACACACGTTCAGCTCGGTGACGTCCCTTGAACTCTAGATCCAGCTGAGGCCGAGGGAGAGTTTCGTCAGCACGATGGCGTGGTGACGGTGATGATGAAGTTACCGACGCAAGGCTTCGCCTAAGCACTACGACAATATAACCAAGGTGTTAATCTATGGAGGGGGGCACCACACACACGGCTAAGAAATCAACTTGTGTGTCTATGGGGTGCCCCCTCCCCGTACATAAAGGAGGGGAGGAGGGGGCCGGCTGGCCACAAGGGGCGCGCCCAAGGGGGGGTGTTGGTGTCAAAACCGGCGGATCTCGGGTAGGGGGTCCCGAACTGTGCGTCTAGGCGGATGGTAACAGGAGGCAGGGGACACAATGTTTTACCCAGGTTCGGGCCCTCTTGATGGAGGTAAAACCCTACGTCTTGCTTGATTAATATTGATGATATGGGTAGTACAAGAGTAGATCTACCACGAGATCAGAGAGGCCAAACCCTAGAAGCTAGCCTATGGTATGATTGTTGTTCGTCCTACGGACTAAAAACCCTCCGGTTTATATAGACACCGGAGAGGGCTAGGGTTACACAGAGTCAGTTACAATGGTAGGAGATCTACATATCCGTGTCGCCAAGCTTGCCTTCCACGCCAAGGAAAGTCCCTTCTGGACACGGGACGAAGTCTTCAATCTCATATCTTCATAGTCTAGGAGTCCGGCCGAAGGTATAGTCCGGCTATCCGGACACCCCCTAATCCAGGACTCCCTCAGTAGCCCCTGAACCAGGCTTCAATGATGACGAGTCCGGCGCGCAGATTGTCTTCGACATTGCAAGGCGGGTTCCTCCTCCAAACACTTCATAGAAGATTTTGAACACAAAGGTAGTGTCCGGCTCTGCAAAATGAGTTTCCACATATTGCCATAGAGAGAATAATACTTACACAAATCTAATCTGCTGACGTATTCCGTAGCGTGACATCACACCACGGCCAAGTCTTTATTCGAATCGTTTTACTGTTCCACCTCAGCGCGTTTAGCGAGGCAGTTTCCTTGGCACGTCTTGTCAAAGCAGAGATTGTGTCCCCTTATTCCGGGATTCTCATCAATATGGGCGTGGGTAACCCAACCGCGCCATTGATTACGGCGCTTGGGAGATAAGCGAGTTTTACCAGGCTGGTGGGGACGCATAGTCGCGTCCGCCCATATAAGGGGATAAGGATCCACCTTTTCATCCACGCCTTCTTCCTCCTTTGCCTATCCATTTCCGCGCACTCGAGCTCCAGCGCCCAAGTCCGCACACCCCACCTCAACCTTCTCCAGCCATGTCCGGAGCGGGAGGCAAGTGGATGGTCTCCTCCGTTATGGAGGGACACATCAAAAAATTGAGGAAGGCCGGATACTTGTGTAACGACATTGCGCACCGGCTTCCCGAAGAGGGGCAGCTCATCCCCACCCCTAGGCCCCATGAGAGGGTGGTGTTCCTCCCCTATTTCCTCCTAGGACTGGGCTTCCCTCTCCACCCATTTGTCCGAGGGCTCATGTTCTACTATGGCTTGGATTTCCACGATCTGGCCCCGAACTTTGTCCTCAACATCTCGGCGTTTATCGTCGTGTGCGAGGCTTTCTTCTGCATCCGCCCCCATTTCGGCCTATGGCTCAAGACTTTCAATGTCAAGCCGAAGGTGGTGCGCGGCACCTAGGCAGAGTGCGGAGGCACCATGGTGGGCAAGATGCCCAACGTCCTATGGCTTGAGGGCTCCTTCGTGGAGTCCCTAAAGGGGTGGCAATCGGGATGGTTTTACATCACCGAGCCGCGCGACCCTGAATGGGTCGCAACCCCCGAATTCCGATCCGGACCCCCTACGCGGCTCGGCTCCTGGAAAGAGACGGGGCCTGTCGTGGGTAAAAAAGGAGAGCTGACTGGACTCCAAACATGCGTGCAAACCCTGGTGAACAAGAAGGTCAAACTTGTCAACGTAGTCCAGGTTATGCTCATCCGCCGGATCCTCCCATGTCAACAACGGGCTTTCAACCTGTGGGAGTTCGACCCAGCGCGGCACCGAACTCTGAGCAGGCTCTTCGACACGACGTACGAAGATGCCTGGAAGGTGCTTTTCAAGGGCGCCGAGGCCCCCGCATCCGCTACCGAGGATCGCGGATTCAGCACGCAGCGTCACGCTCGTGCGGTAAGCTGTTTTTACCTTTTACAGGGTATTAGTTTTTCATAGTTTGACTCCATGCGGGATCTAAGCTCCCTTACCTTTGACAGGATTGGCAGGAGACGTCCGGACAATCAACTATCCGGCTCCTTTGCCCGAAGGCCCAGCGGACGCTCGCTTGGCGAAGTTGTTGGTTCCGGCACCACACCCTATGTGGTGCCGGAGAAGAAGGCCAAGAAGAAGGCCACGGGGACTCGAAAGAGTGCCCGACGCCAGGAGGTGTCGGATTCATCATCCGACGACTCCAAGGCGCACTCCTCCCATGAAGATGAGGAGGAGGAAGAAGAGACCTCTCCCCCTCCAGCGAGGGGAGGGAAGAAAAGGAAGGCCGCCCCAACTGGGGAGGCCGAAGGGTCCAAGAAGGGGAAGACCCCTCCTCCGGACTACTCCACCAATGCCGACGATGACGAAGAGGAGTGGTCGCACAGGGCCAAGCCCCTGGCGAGATCGTAAGTATCTGGATACCAGAGTGATTCATAGTATTCCCCCATTTCACAGCTTTTCCTTACATCGAACATGTTTATGCAGTCCACCCAAAGACCGGTTTGATGTGTCGTCGAGCGATTCCCTGGATTCGTCGGATGTAAATTCGCTTCCGACGGCTACCTCCCCTGTTGGAAATATGCCCTAGAGGCAATAATAAATTAGTTATTATTATATTTCCTTGTTCATGATAATCGTTTATTCATCCATGCTAGAATTGTATTGATAGGAAACTCAGATACATGTGTGGATACATAGACAACACCATGTCCCTAGTAAGCCTCTAGTTGACTAGCTCGTTGATCAATAGATGGTTACGGTTTCCTGACCATGGACATTGGATGTCAGTTGATAACGGGATCACATCATTAGGAGAATGATGTGATGGACAAGACCCAATCCTAAGCCTAGCACAAGATCATGTAGTTCGTATGCTAAAGCTTTTTCTAATGTCAAGTATCATTTCCTTAGACCATGAGATTGTGCAACTCCCGGATACCGTAGGAGTGCTTTGGGTGTGCCAAACGTCACAACGTAACTGGGTGGCTATAAAGGTACACTACAGGTATCTCCGAAAGTGTCTGTTGGGTTGGCACGAATCGAGACTGGGATTTGTCACTCCGTGTAAACGGAGAGGTATCTCTGGGCCCACTCGGTAGGACATCATCATAATGTGCACAATGTGACCAAGGAGTTGATCACGGGATGATGTGTTACGGAACGTAAAGAGACTTGCCGGTAACGAGATTGAACAAGGTATCGGGATACCGACGATCGAATCTCGGGCAAGTACTATACCGCTAGACAAAGGGAATTGTTTACGGGATTGATTTAAGTCCTTGACATCGTGGTTCATCCGATGAGATCATCGTGGAGCATGTGGGAGCCAACATGGGTATCCAGATCCCGCTGTTGGTTATTGACCGGAGAGTTGTCTCGGCCATGTCTGCATGACTCCCGAACCCGTAGGGTCTACACACTTAAGGTTCGATGACGCTAGGGTTATAGGAAGTTATGTGGTTACCGAATGTTGTTCGGAGTCCCGGATGAGATCCCGGACGTCACGAGGAGTTCCGGAATGGTCCGGAGGTAAAGATTTATATATGGGAAGTCCTGTTTTGGTCACCGGAAAAGTTTCGGGTTTTATCGGTAACGTACCGGGACCACCGGGAGGGTCCCGGGGGTCCACCAAGTGGGGCCACCAGCCCCGGAGGGCTGCATGGGCCAAGTGTGGGAGGGGACCAGCCCCAGGTGGGCTGGTGCGCCCCCCAAGGGCCCAAGGCGCCTAGGGTTTGGGGAGGGGGCGCCCCACCTAGCTTGGGGGGCAAGTTTCCCCTCTCCCCCTTGGCCGCCACCCTAGATGGGATTGGGGCTGGCCGCCGCCCCTAGGGTGGAACCCTAGGTGGGGCGCACCCCTCCCTCTCCCCTATATATACTTGAGGACTTGGGGCTGCCAACAGATGAGTTCCTCTCCTTCTTGGCGCAGCCCTACCCCTCTCCCTCCTCGTCTCTTGCGGTGCTTGGCGAAGCCCTGCTGGAGTACCACGCTCCTCCACCACCTCCGAGGTGCCTTGGGGAGGATGGACTCCTCCCCACCCTTGGCCGCACCCTTCCTTGGAGGAAGGGGCAAGGGCTGCGCCTCCCCTCTCCCTTGGCCCTATATATAGTGGGGAAAAAGGAGGACCAAACCAATCTAAGGCCTGGCGCCTCCCTCTCCCTCCCGTGACACATCTACCTCCTCCCGCAGCGCTTAGCGAAGCCCTGTTGGAATCCCGCTACTTCCACCACGCCGTCGTGCTGCTGGATCTCCATCAACCTATCCCTCTCTCCTTGCTGGATCAAGGCATGGGAGACGTCACCGGGCTGTACGTGTGTTGAACGCGGAGGTGCCGTGCGTTCGGCACTTGATCATCGGTGATTTGAATCACGACGAGTACGACTCCATCAACCCCGTTCACTTGAACGCTTCCGCTTAGCGATCTACAAGGGTATGTAGATGCACTCTCCTTCCCCTAGTTGCTGGTTTCTCCATAGATAGATCTTGGTGACACGTAGGAAAATTTTGAATTTATGCTACGTTCCCCAATAGTGGCATCATGAGCTAGGTCTATTGCGTAGATTCTATGCACGAGTAGAACACAAAGTAGTTGTGGGCGTTGATTTTGTTCAATATGCTTGCCGTTACTAGTCTTATCTTGATTCGGCGGCATCGTGGGATGAAGCGGCCCGGACCAACCTTACACGTACTCTTACGTGAGACCGGTTCCACCGACAAACATGCACTAGTTGCATAAGGTGGCTAGCGGGTGTCTGTCTCTCCTACTTTAGTCGGATCGGATTCGATGAAAAGGGTCCTTATGAAGGGTAAATAGCAATTGGCATATCACGTTGTGGTTTTGCGTAGGTAAGAAACGTTCTTGCTAGAAACCCATAGCAGCCACGTAAAACATGCAAACAACAATTAGAGGACGTCTAACTTGTTTTTGCAGGGTATGCTATGTGATGTGATATGGCCAAAGGATGTGATGAATGATATATGTGATGTATGAGATTAATCATGTTCTTGTAATAGGAATCACGACTTGCACGTCGATGAGTATGACAACCGGCAGGAGCCATAGGAGTTGTCTTTATTTATTTATGACCTGCGTGTCAACTTAAACGTCATGTAATTACTTTACTTTATTGCTAACCGTTAGCTGTAGTAGTAGAAGTAATAGATGACGTGACAACTTCAAGAAGACACGATGATGGAGATCATGGTGTCATGCCGGTGACAAGATGATCATGGAGCCCCAAGATGGAGATCAAAGGAGCTATATGATATTGGCCATATCATGTCACTATTTGATTGCATGTGATGTTTATCATGTTTATACATCTTATTTGCTTAGAACGACGGTAGTAAATAAGATGATCCCTCATTAAAATTTCAAGAAGTGTTCTCCCCTAACTGTGCACCGTTGCTACAGTTCGTCGTTTCGAAGCACGCCGTGTTGATCGGGTGTGATAGATCCTTACGTTCACATACAACGGATGTAAGACAGTTTTACACATGCAAAACACTTAGGGTTAACTTGACGAGCCTAGCATGTGAAGACATGGCCTCGGAACACAGAGACCGAAAGGTCGAGCATGAGTCGTATAGAAGATACGATCAACATGAAGATGTTCACCGACGTTGACTAGTCCGTCTCACGTGTTGATCGGACACGGCCTAGCTCACTCGGATCATGTAATCACCTAGATGACTAGAGGGATGTCTATCTAAGTGGGAGTTCATAAGATGAACTTAATTATCCTGAACATAGTCAAAAAGGATTTTTGCAAATTATGTCGTAGCTTACGCTATAGTTCTACTGTTTAGATATGTTCCTAGAGAAAAATTAGTTGAAAGTTGATAGTAGCAATTATGCGGACTAGGTCCGTAAACTGAGGATTGTCCTCAATGCTTCTTAGAAGGCTTATGTCCTTAATGCACCGCTCAGTGTGCTGAACCTCGAACGTTGTCTGTGGATGTTGTGAACATCTGACATACACGTTTTGATAACTACGTGATAGTTCAGTTAAACGGTTTAGAGTTGAGGCACCGAAGACGTTTTTGAAACGTCGCGAAACATATAAGATGTTTTGAGGGCTGAAATTGGGATTTCAGGCTCGTGCCCACGTCAAGAGGTATAAGACCTCCGACGATTTTCTTAGCCTGCAAACTAAGGAGAAAAGCTCAATTGTTGAGCTAGTGCTCAGATTGTCTGAGTACAACAATCGCTTGAATCAAGTGGGAGTTGATCTTCTAGATGAAATAGTGATGGATCTCCGAAGTCATCACCACCAAGCTTCTAGAGCTTCGTGATGACTATAATATATCAGGGACATATATGATGATCCTTGAGATATTCGCGATGTTAGACACCACAAAAGTAGAAATCAAGAAGGAGCATCAATTGTTGATGGTTTGTGAAACCGCTAGTTTCAAGAAGGGCAAGGGCAAGAAGGGATACTTCGTGAAACGGCAATTCAGCTGCTGCTCTAGTGAAGAAACCCAAGGTTGAACCCAAACCCGAGACTGAGTGCTTCTGTAAAAAGGGGAACAACCACTGGAGCAGAATTACCCTAGATACTTGGTAGATTAGAAGGCTGGCAAGGTCGATAGAAGTATATTGGATATACATTATGTTAATGTGTACTTTACTAGTACTCCTAGTAGCACCAGGGTATTAGATACCGGTTCGGTTGCTAAGTGTTAGTAACTCGAAATAAAAGCTACGGAATAAACGGGGACTAGCTAAAGGTGAGCTGACGATATGTGTTGGAAGTGTTTCCAATGTTGATATGATCAAGCATCGTAAGCTCCCTCTACCATCGAGATTGGTGTTTGCGTTGAGCATAGACATGATTGGATTATGTCTATCGCAATACGGTTATTCATTTAAGGAGAATAATGGTTACTCTGTTTATTTGAATAATACCTTCAATGGTCTTACACCTAAAATGAATGGTTCATTGAATCTCGATCGTAGTGATACACATGTTCATGCCAAAAGATATAAGATAGTAATGATAGTACCACCTACTTGTGGCACAGCCACGTAAGTCATATCGGTATAAAACGCATGAAGAAGCTCCATGTTGATGGATCTTTGGACTCACTCATTTTTGAAAAATTTGAGACATGCGAACCATGTCTGTTGGTGTATATGCATGAAGGAACTCCATGCAAATGGACCGTTCGGACTCACTTGATTTTGAATCACTTGAGACATGCAAATCATACCACATGGGCAAGATGACTGAAAGCCTCGGTTTCAGTAAAATGGAACTAGAAAGCAACTTGTTGGAAGAAATACATTTTGATGTGTGCAGCCCAATGAGCGCTGAGGCATGTAGTGGATATCGTTATGTTCTTTCTTCACAGATGATTTGAGTAGATGTTGAGTGCATTTACTTGATGAATCACGAGCCTGAATTATTGAAAGGTTCAAGTAATTTCAGTGTGAAGTTGGAAGATCGTCGTGATAAGAGGATAAAAATATCTATGATATGATCATAGAGATGAATATCTGAATTACGAGTTTGGCACAGAATTAAGACATTGTGGAAATCGTTTCACAACTAATACAGCCTGGAACACCATAGTGTGATGGTGTGTCCGAACATCATAACTGCACCCTATTGGATATGATGCATACCATGATGTCTCTTATCAAATTACCACGATAGTTTATGGGTTAGGCATTAGAGACAACCACATTCACTTTAAATAGGGCACCACGTAATTCCGATGAGATGACACCATATGAACTATGGTTTAGAGAAACCTAAGCTGTCATTTCTTAAAAGTTTGGGGCTGCGACGCTTATGTGGAAAAGTTTCAGGCCGATAAGCTCGAACCCAAAGCGGATAAATGCATCTTCATAGGACACCCAAAACAGTTGGGCATACCTCCTGTCTCAGATCTGAAAGCAATAAGGGATTGTTTCTAGAATCGGGTCCTTTCTCGAGGAAAAGTTTCTCTCGAAAGAATTGAGTGGGAGGATGGTGGAGACTTGATGAGGTTATTGAACCGTCACTTCAACTAGTGTATAGCAGGGCACAAAGAGTTGTTCCTGTGGTACCTACACCAATTGAAGTGGAAGCTTATGATATTGATCATGAAACTTCGGATCAAGTCACTCCCAAACCTCGTGGGATGACAAGGATGCGTACTACTTCAGAGTGGTACGTAATCCTGTCTTGGAAGTCATGTTGCTAGACAACAATGAACCTACGAGCTATGGAGAAGCAATGGTGGGCCTGGATTCCGATAAATGGCTTGAGGCCATATAATCCGAGAGAGGATCCATGTATGAAAACAAAGTGTAGACTTTGGAAGAACTACTTGATGGTCGTAAGGCTGTTGAGTGTAGATGGATTTTAAAAGGAAGACGGACAATGATGGTAAATGTCACCATTAAGAAAGCTCGACTTGTCGTTAAGATGTTTTCCGACAAGTTCAAGGAGTTGACTACGATGAGACTTTCTCGCTCGTAGCGATGCTAAGAGTCTGTTGGAATTATATTAGCGATTACTGCATTATTTATGAAATCTTGCAGATAGGATGTCAAAAACATTGTTTCCTCGACGATTTTCTTGAGGAAAGGTTGTATGTGATACAACCGGAAGGTTTTGTCAATCCTGAAAGATGCTAATAAGTATGCAAAGCTCCAGCAATCCTTCTGAGGACTGGAGTAAGCATCTCGGAGTTGGAATGTATGCTTTGATGAGATGATCAAATATTTTGGGTGTATACAAAGTTTATGAGAAACTTGTATTTCCAAAGAAGTGAGTGGGAGCACTATAGAATTTCTGATGAGTATATGTTGTTGACACATTGTTGATCAGAAATGATGTAGAATTTATGGAAAGCATATAGGGTTATTTGGAAAGTGTTTTTCAATGGAAAGCCTGGATTAAGCTACTTGAGCATTGAGCATCAAGATCTATAAGGATAGATCAAAACGCTTAATAGTACTTTCAAATGAGCACATGCCTTGACGTGATCTTGAAGGTGTTCAAGATGGATAAGTCAAAGAAGGAGTTCTTGCCTGAGGTGTAAGGTATGAAGTTAAGACTTAAAGCTCGACCGCGGCAGAATAGAGAGAAAGGACGAAGGTCGTCCCCTATGCTTAAGACATAGGCTCTACAGTATGCTATGCTGTGTACCGCACCTGAAGTGTGCCTTGCCATGAGTCAGTCAAGGGGTACCAGAGTGATTCAAGAATGGATCGCAGGACAGCGGTCAAAGTTATCCTTAGTGACTAGTGGACTAAGGAAGTTTCTCAGTTATGGAGGTGGTAAAAAGAGTTCGTCGTAAAGGGTTACGTCGATGCAAGCTTAACACCTATCCGGATAGCTCTGAGTAGAGATACCAGATGCATATAATGGAGCAACAATTTAGAATAGCTCCAAGTAGAACAGTTATTTGGATTAGCTCCAAATAGAGCGTGGTAGCTACATCTAGGAGATGCCATAGAGATTTGTAAAGCACACACGGATCTGAAAGGTTCGGACCCGTTGACTAAAACCTCTCTCACAAGCAACATGATCAAACCTAAAACTCATTGAGTGTTAATCACATAGTGATGTGAACTAGACTACTGACTCTAGGAAACTCTTGGGTGTTAGTCACATGGCGATGTGACCTGTGAGTGTTAATCACATGGCGATGTGAACTAGATTATTGACTCTAGTGCAAGTGGGAGACTGTTGGAAATATGCCCTAGAGGCAATAATAAATTGGTTATTATTATATTTCCTTGTTCATGATAATCGTTTATTATCCATGCTATAATTGTATTGATAGGAAACTCAGATACATGTGTGGATACATAGACAACACCATGTCCCTAGTAAGCCTCTAGTTGACTAGCTCGTTGATCAATAGATGGTTACGGTTTCCTGACCATGGACATTGAATGTCATTGATAACGGGATCACATCATTAGGAGAATGATGTGATGGACAAGACCCAATCCTAAGCATAGCACTAGATCGTGTAGTTCATATGCTATAGCTTTTCTAATGTCAAGTATCATTTCCTTAGACCATGAGATTGTGCAACTCCCGGATACCGTAGGAATGCTTTGGGTGTATCAAACGTCGCAACGTAACTGGGTGACTATAAAGGTGCATTACAGGTATCTCTGAAAGTGTCTGTTGGGTTGGCACGAATCGAGACTGGGATTTGTCACTCCGTGTAAGCGGAGAGGTATCTCTAGGCCCACTCGGTAGGACATCATCATATGCGCAATGTGACCAAAGAGTTGATCACGGGATGATGTGTTACGGAACGAGTAAAGAGACTTGCCGGTAACGAGATTGAACTAGGTATTGGATACCGACGATCGAATCTCGGGCAAGTAACATACCGATAGACAAAGGGAATTGTATACGGGATTGATTAAGTCCTCGACATCGTGGTTCATCCGATGAGATCATCGTGGAACATGTGGGAGCCATCATGGGTATCCAGATCCCGCTGTTGGTTATTGACCGGAGAACGTCTCGGTCATGTCTGCATGTCTCC